>NC_046650.1:18519844-18819844 GCF_900324485.2 Mastacembelus armatus | reverse complement strand
AAAGAAAAAAACTTAATTCACAAAAATGTTTCCATCTGGCTTGAAGTGTTTTTGGTTTATGCGACTAATGGAAGATGGAAACACATTTGTCAAAGTTCTGACGTAGAGCGTTACGCTGGCGTCGTCTTCCCCATGTGTGCTGGCTCAGGGTCATAACGAACTTCCTGCCAGTGCCCGTCCTTATAAACGCGTCTAATTCTAATTCACATTCACAGTTACCAGACTGTCAGTGAAATCCTGCTTAGTGTGACATCACATTGTGAGTTTGAATACAATAACATGCATTTATATAGAGGCCACAAACCACCAGGACCACAGATAGCACGGCACGGACCTCAGACCATTGAGAGACCAGACAGGCCACGAGGTCGGGCTGAGCCCCTTTAGCAGGCTGAGTGTTGTAACCAGTCCTAGTCCTAGTCTTTATAGTGGTCTCTAACACAGACTGGGCCTGATTATTGGTAATGAGAGCTTCAAACATGGGCCCCATGCTCTGACAGTGTTTGTAATGAAAGACACAGGTGTTGTTGTCACAGGGATTCGTTTATAGCAAATACACAGCTGGGCATGGACGTCAGAACAGGTCTGAGACCAACACAGGACTTACCTGGCATGGCTGAATGATACCACACTCAGAGCATCTTCAGACTTTGGTGTCCTCCAGTCAGAAGGAGTCCTTATCCAACCTGTGCTTCCTGTTCTCTAATAACCTTAGGTCTGTTTCCAGTCATCCATAGAGCCATGGAGGAATAATGGAGGAGGAAGTCCTCCTCCTTCTTCTTCTTCTTCTTCTTCTTCTTCAACAGCAGTTGGCAACGGCCAATATTGACCAATATATAAATTCTAACACTCAAAACCTTTTCTGTCTAGATACTTAAATAAAATCCTATTTACTCCACTTGGTTTTTCTGGATTGGATCTAGAACTAAACTCATTCACTTTAGTCCTTTTCATGATCTTCATCTGCTGTTTTCCTGCTCATACCTCTGACTTTCCATAATGACGTATCTCCAACCACTCTAAGGTTCCAAATAAACTGACTGGGTCCGACACAGGGGTTCCTAATGAAAAGGGTCTGACACAGGGGTTCCTAATGAAAAGGGTCAGACACAGGGGTTCTTAATATAGTAGACTACAGAACAGTCTCTAAGCAAACAGCTCCCTCTGCTGGACTTTGAGAAACCAGCTGGACAAAGTAGTTCACATCTGATTGGATCATTTGGACTGAACATTTGAAGACTCAGATGATGTTAAAACAAGAATTATATTGACAGTTTGAGGCTCATTCACTACAACGTCTGTTTGTTTGGCATCTCTCCTCATTTCCTCTGTGTGATCCACTGTTCATGGTATAAAGTCCTGCAGCTGCTGGGACCCTGTGGAAACAGCCCTTCACCCCTGGTTATATGTGCACGTCTTTATATGGCTGTGTTTAAGGTGGACCTGTGTTTAAGGTGGACCTTTATCTAGGGTGGACCTTAGAGGTGGATGTTAGAGACATGTGAGGAAACATGGTGTTTGTACCCGGAGAAGAGAAAAGGCCTGAGACACACAGGAAGTGGGCGGGATCCCCTGGTGTCACTGAGACAAATGTAAAAAGCTGATCAGTGATCAGGGAACAGGACAATGAAGGAGACGTCTCTGCACTTTCTGCTCTGTAAGTCCAGACTTTGTCTGTTTTACCTTCTGCTGCTCACAGCTCGGCTGCTGCTGATGATAATTATTGTCATTCTGACAAACTCAAGGCGTCACAGTGTCGTCTCTGTTAAAGGTCTGAAATATTCAGGTCAGTCTTGATGTTTCTGGGTCAGTTTGGAATAAACTCGTCTGTGTTATTGAGAAGGACGTTCAGACTTTAGGAAGATGGTGAAAGCGGTTTGTCTGTGAGTTCAGTTCATGTCATGACGTTGTCCCAAACGTGGAGACCTGGTCACCTTCAGACCAGCAACATTTAGCAGGTCTGGACTTTTCTACTGTTCAGTTGGATCAGACAGAAACTGATGAGTCGACGGCAGGAAAACAGGTTTTGAACGTTGGTCACGTTGATTCAGCAGCATCATAAAGCTGCTTCCATCTGACTTTGGTTTTGGCCCGGGCTCTGTGGAGTCCTGCTGGGTCTGAGATCTGATCCAGATCACAGGGATTTATAAACCAGCAGTAAAACCCAGTTCTCATGTGTTCTATAGGAAGCTGGTGCCTCATGTTCATCCTGGTTCTTCATGCTGGATCATGTTTGTGTTTTTGTGTTTGTGCAGAACTGACTCCCACTGACCTGACTCTCATTTCTCTGCAGCTGTGCTGTCAGTGCTGAGCTGCACAACAGACCAAGGTCAGTGAGCTGTTCCCTTCTGTCTGATCCTCACAGGTTTCTCCTCTATTTCAGTTTGACAACAATAAAAAGGATGATCAGTGTTTGATTCTCACCCTGACAGCTCGTCTGACTCTGAGTCCCAGCAGCTCCCAGTTTTTCCAAAGAGACTCTTTGTCTCTGAGCTGTGAGGAGGACGACAGCTCTGCTGGATGGACCCTGAGGAGGAACACAACCAGAGAAACCAGGACTCAGTGTGGAGCTGACTGGGGAACATCAGCTGGTTCTTCCTGTAACATCAGCTACATCGTCCCATCAGACAGTGGAGTTTACTGGTGTGAGTCCAGAGAGGGAGCAACCAGTCAGAGCATCAACATCACTGTCAGTGGTAAGATGAGCCTGTGGAGTTAGTATTGATGAAGCTGTGTGGAAATGGATGAAATGCTGTAGTTTGTCTCTGTGTTGAGGTGGAGCAGTGATCCTGCAGAGTCCTGTCCTCCCTGTGATGGAGGGAGAAAACATCACCCTGATCTGTAGAACCCAGACATCCTCCGACCTCCCAGCTGATTTCTATAAACAGGGCTCCCTCATCATCGATCGGCCTACGGGTCACGTGACCATCCTCCATGTTTCCAAGGCCGATGAAGGCGTCTACAGGTGTAACATCAGGGGCCATGGAGAGTCTCCACCCAGCTGGATCTCTGTCACAGGTCAGAGGTCACAGACTCCTCATTCAGGTCAGGTTCCTGCTGATATTTCAACTAAATTCAGACCAAAAGAAGCGTTTTCAGTTTCTCACTTTCTAAATGTCTCAACAGTAAAATTAGTGAATGTGTTATTTTTTAAATTGATTTTCATTAATATTTTTGGTTCGTTTTAGAGAAACCAACGACTACATCTACACCCACCTCTCCAACCAATTCCTCGTCCACCTCTCCTCCTCCTCTTCTTCTCTATGTGGTGTCGACTGCAGCATCAGTCTGTGGTCTGGTTCTGCTGGTGTTACTGGTTGTACTGGTGGGATGTGTTCAGAGGAAACCCAAAGGTCAGTTCCCTGGTTTTGTTTTTCAGAATAATAAATTATTAAATGATGAAAGTTCAGCTCAACATGGTTTAAGTTCAACATCTGAAGAGTTTCATTCATTAAATGTCAGTGATTGTTCCCATTGGTTCATTTCAGCCAATGAAGCGGGAGGTGGTGATGACATCACACGTGACGTCACATACAGTGATGTCAGCATATTAAATCAGAATCGTCGCCAACAGCAGCCAATCAAACGGAGCAGAGGTACTGATGTTGTCTGAGGTCACAGCTGGTTTAAGGTTCAGGTTAGACCCAGTTTTATCAAACTTTATTATAAATATTTAAATATTTTTTACACCAATAGAGATGACGACAAAATAAAGTAATTTTGAAAACAAGAACTGACAACAGCAGTTTCAGTGACTGTAGCAGGAGCATCAATAAGCAGGTTGTACAGTGGCTGCTGCAGTAGTACGAGCAGTACGTGTACTAACAGTAGCAGTACTGACAGTAGTACTATGAGTCATGTGACCTGCTGCTCCATCAGGCTCCATCAACTGAACTACAGTCTGCAGCCATGATGACATGCTCATGTGTCTACACCATGTTAGCATGCTAACTTTAGCTGGTTAGCAGGAAACACAAAGTCCAGCCGAGGCTCATGGGAAACTAAAAGACAGCAGATGTTGAAAACATTCCAGATGTTGTGGTGCTGTGACTCTACACATCACTACTTAGGCCTGGTTAAACAGAAAATGCAGGTTTTATGCAAAATAGCTTATTTTCCAAAGCTATAACAGTAGGTTAATGCTTATATAATATTTAAACTGAACTTACAATCTGTAATTAGTTTCTATAGAAATTAAATCTTTATATAAAACTTTATTATTTTACACATAAAATGATCAAATTACATCAAGTACTGGGGGACTGGAAGGCAGCACAAATCTGTTTTTAATTATATTCATATGGAAATATTCACATTTACACATTTACAGACCAAACTATAAACCCAGTGTGTCAGCAGGTTTGTTTAGAGATGATACATCAATTTAAGTTCAAGTGAAAATAAAATCATCAGGGAAAAGACTTGGGCTGCACAAAACAAAAGAACAGCACAAATTTAGTCTCATGGAAATGTAAAGGAAACTGATGATGGCTGATAAATAACATTTTCTCCTTCTTAATGTACATATCTTTAATAAAATCTTCTTTTTACCTCACATGATCTAAGTCACCAGGACAACAGAGTAAGACACAGTCAGATATTCTACTTTATATTTTAACAACAATATGAAGGTGTGTAGTACTGCAGAGTATAAAAAGAGACTAAAGATACTCAGCGCTGTGATTTCAGCTCCTCAGACTGACCTTGAACACAACTAACAGGGTCACAGTTCAGACCCTGCATGTCAAAGCTGAAGCAGCAGCCTCCTCTCACTGCATGTTCTGCTGTAGGTGATGATTCTGTGTAAAATGGTGTGACAGTGTTGCAGCACGTTGGCTCCAGTGAGCAGCTCTGTGGTCGTCCACTTTCCTGTTTCTGTTCAGTTCCCTCCACCTCTGGTTGGTCTCACTGTGTTTCAGCAGAGGTGTGAAGAACAAACAAATACTTAAACCCTGCTGCCATTTATGAAGTAGTACTGCATCTCTTTATATCTGTACCTGAGAAATAACTTCATGTTCCTGTAGCAGCAGGAGTCATGTGACCTCCATGTGCTCCCTGTGCAGACAGAGATCCAGCTCCAGTCTACTCAGCAGTGAGAACTGAAGACGTCACTTATGGCCAAATCGTCATCGGACCAAACAGGAGCAGAGGTAACTGTGGACAGAGCCAGGCTAACACTTTCCCCCTGCTCCCAGTCTTTATGCTAAGCTAAGCTAACTGCATCCTGACTCCAGCTCTGGACTTCACACACATGAGACTGGTTTTCATTGTGTCCCCTCAGGTCTGAAATTAAAACTGCTGTTTTTCCCAGAAATGTTGGGCTGTTCATTTAGAGAAGAACAGGAGCATAAAAATGTCAGTCAGCTGAAGTTTGGCCTTAAAGACCTTGGCATCATTCCTGAGGAGAGTCTGGACCTGTACAGGTTTCTGTCTGCTCAGATCTAATTAGAGCAGGAATGTTCTTTAAAGGCTCAGTGTGAATGTGATGATACCAAACGTGCTGTGCCATGAGAACAGAGGTCACTCTGACAGTCGTCTGGTTTCCATCCACCTGAAGCTCAAATTGGAACCAAAGTCAGAGAAAATCAGCAAAACCAAATGTGGATCATTCAGGTCTTAATGTGCACGTTGAACAGGTGGATAGTGGCTCAGTCCAGCCTTCACAGTGACGTGTGCAGTGAGTAGTGACTGGAGTCTGGACAGTTCACTGGAAACCAGTTTGTTAAAGGAGCCTCTGGCCCATAGACCAGACCCAGATACACAGAATACATGAATGAAGGTGAGGACTGTCGCCCTGGCACTCCAGTCCAGGAGTCCAGTTCAGCCGTCACATTAAAGTGGTAAATACCAGTCTGCCTCAGGTTCTACGGATCACGTTTCTACTCTAGACTGGGGCAAAGAAATTCATCCAGCTGTTTTCTACCTTCATCCCAACGTTCCCCTGCTGCCTCCTCACCAGCACCTGCATAGACCTGAAACTACAGATACTGGTGAAGTCCCACTGGTTAACAGCAGCTTCCTTCTTATAGTACCAGCTGTTATGGTTGCTGGAAGATATTTAAGCTGTGAATATACTTTTACTGCTCAGGAGAGATTAATGTCAGGGTCTAGACTAAACCGACTAGAGCCTTCATCTAGTGAACCTGACTCAGTCACACTCAAGAGGCTGCTGACACTTTAAAGAAACCTCATTAATTTACAATTAAAGCAAATAAGCTTTTACTTTAACTGCAGATGTTCTTTATTTAGCAGATACAAAAGCAACAGCAAACAATAAATGTGTTTAAATCAGTAAATGTATTAAAAATCAATAAAAACCAAGAATTCAATAATAAATCAATAATCTCTATTCTTCCCCTGTCTTACTATCATCCTACTCACAACCTCCTTGGTCTGAGAAGAACAGGGCTGGTTGATGAGTAGAAGAATCAAAAAGGTAAAATTAGTTGTTGAAAGTCTGGTCAGATGGCGTGATCAGTGCGTGGCCAACAACTTGAATACGTGACACTTCAGATCTTAATAATTTCCCTGTATTGATGCTATTTTAGTTTAGGTACTTCCCTTTTTCCTCCCAGCCATCTGTTCATCCAGTCTTCTTTCACTTCCCTATTGACCTGTGGACACAACTTGTTTTAGTTCCATTATCACATTCACACATTGATTTATGTCCCTGTAAAACTGGTTCTTGTATTTAATCACATTTATATGTCTGAAATCAACCACAATAAAATCATAATACAGTCACTCACAGTTAAATCATGATGCAGTTATTATGAAATCATGTCTTCTCTCTTTAAATTAGCTCTTTAACCTTACTTTACATGGTTTTAATCAATATTTCTGATTTATTTTTCTATCTAACCTCCATCTTCACTTACTACTTGTTCCACAGTGCTGCTCTTCTTCATTCTGAGGCGTACATGGTTTATACTGCATGTATTCAGTTTTATCATCAACGTTCATCTTTCTGGGCTTTTTGACAGGATGTCTCTGATGGTGGATATGGTTTGAACTGTGTGTGTGTGTGTGTGTGTGTGTGTGTGTGTCTGTGTGTGTGTGTGTCAGAGTTTCAGGCAGAGCCAGATGTCGTCTACTCATCCTTGAGGTAGACCGTGAGACACCAGTCCACCCACTGACGTCCTGCTGGTCTGTAACTGGTGCCCAGAGACTCTCACACCAGACTCCATTCATTTTTTCCAACATTTTACAGGTTGTGTGTTTTGTTGTTGTTGTCTCTTATTTTTGGAAACGTTTAGATGCATTTTTCAGCACAAACCACTGGAACTAAAAACTAAAACCAAAGATTAAAGAAACTGTTAAAGTATTTTAAGTCACTCAGCCTCTTTCAGTTTTAGTTTGGTGCACGACAACATCAACTTACTTGTTTTGTCAGACTTTGATTCATATGAGCCTGTTTAACAGAATCTGATGATAAAATCCAGCTGTTTTGTGGATAATGTCCTCAGTGACTTTACTGTTATTTATATTTTATTGATGGTTTTTGGACCATGTTCTTGTTGCTGCAGCAGCCATCTGGTTTCTCTGCAGGATCATTAAACTTTGGTCTGGTTTTGTTGTTGTTCTCGTGTGGTTCTGTGGGTTTCATAAAGGCGTCAGATGGAAAATTTGACTTGTACCTGTTTGGTTGTGTCTAACTGATCCACACCTCTCTGCTGTGGACAGACATAAAAAAACACGACCACAGACTGATCTTACCAAAAGTTACTGTGGCCACTTTGAAAACGAAGCTGAAGACGTCTCTTTTTTTTACAGCGTCTCAACTAACAGGCCCCTTTAAATTCTGAACGATGTGAAGATGAAAACATGACAATTGTTTTTCGTTTTAAACTCATTTCCATCTCTGTATCTGTAGTTTTATTTTACATTTTATCTTTTATCCTACATCATTTTATCTTTTTGTTGATTTGGTGATGTTTATTCTTGCTTTATGTGAAGCTCTTTGAATTGTCTTTGTCTGTGAAATAAATCAACTGCAGCATTTTGTTGTTAAACAGGTGAAATAATGTGCAGAGGAATGTCTGCCAGCTGTGGTGCTGGTCCAGCTCAGCTCACGTCAGCTCTGATGGTTTCTCCTGTAGCTCCAGTGGTTCTGCTGTGGTGTCAGGGGAGGTCCAGTCTGGTTTCTGTAGTTTAAGCCTGATAACAAGGCACACTAAAACATACTGCATTACCACAGTAAAGGGGACCAAAGACTTAGGACAAAGTCATTTTATCATGTAGGGACTGAGACCAGATGTTAGAGTGTGTGCAGTCACCTGGCAGAGACACATGCACCTGTTCCAGGAGGCCGTGGGTCGTTGGACACACGATAGAAGAGAGAACATGGCCGACAGTGTGGAAAAGACCCAGAGTGTCTCTGACCTCTGCAGGACAGTTACTGTCAGTACAGCAGCACAGAGCAGGACTGAGGGATCCAGGCTCACAGCAGGAGACTTTGATCCAGACTCCCACACACATTTCACCTTCAGACCAAGAAGATCCCAGTAATCAGCTGCACACATGTCCAGAGAGGTGCTGTGGGCAGTCTCAGGTCACATCCTCCATCTTTGTGGCAGCTCTAACGCCACAGTACGTGGTGACAGTCATGGCCAATGAGAGCAGGAGAAATGATCAGCTGATCAGCCGTTGGTCCCTGCAGATGAGAACAGCTTCCCCACATTTTCACAACTGTCTGTGTTTAGATACAGAACTAATGTCTGACTGTGGCTGAGGACTGAAGGAGGTCGTTCACTAATGTGGATCTGTGTGATTCTAAAAATCAGTGACCATGTTCCAGCTGCAGGAGGAGAAACCACGCAGCTGCTGCACCGCCCTGCACAGAGGAAGTTGTGGTTTGTCACTGCTCAGACTGAGAAGAGTTTGATGTCAAAGGACCAAGAGGTGCAATGGGACAAACCCGTCTTCAGTGTCTGATCTGTGAGTACCGTGGTTTCTGTCACACTTCAGTCGTTCCAGCCTTAGATCGGAGCTGCAACGGTCAGAGCTTCAAATATTATAAAAGAACATCTAGAAAAATCTGATTTTATTGGTTCGTGTGGAGAAAAGACATCAAGTGTAAAGATGTGACGACATGCAGGAAGAGAAATGCTCTGGTCAGTTGAAGAAGATGTAAAATACTGTGAGGCTCAGAAAACACAGTGTGAGCTGCTGCTGACGACATCTAGGAAACTTTTCTGGCTGTGTAGTTTTTTATTGTTTGGAGCTCGACTTCAAACAGCAGCAAACACTACTGCAGTATGTGGTGCCAGTATTCTGTGGAGTACGGTGAAAACAGCTGTATTTTTACTTCACAGCACAGACAATTTATTCCGTCAGTGCAGTTTCAAGGTGGGGGCACCAAGCTGAGGGTCTCCATGTGGTCCCAGACTCCCCTTGTGTTCCTGAACGATGCCAGAAAAGGCTTAATCAGCTCCCAATGAAGCTGACCTTTGACCTTTGGATGGAAAGTGTTTTAACATCATTTTATCATATTTGTGTGAAATGTGGTCAGCTGTTTCCAGCACCGACCTGGACCTGGATGTTTAACCAGGCCTGATCTTTATGTAATAATATAGTCGGTTCTTTAATGGGACTACGGAACCTAAAAGGTCCCAATTCCATCCACTCAGCCACCCAACAGTCTCAGCTGTGTCTGTACCTGCAGGGCTGCTGGAGGATATCCCAGCATGCATTGCAAGAGATCCTCCTGGTCTTAATGGAAATATTTTCTAGTTAACAACTTTCCACAAAGTGACTGACACATTGCGACCTAGTTCCTGTTGTGGGTCTGCAGTACAGGGACAGGGCCTGGTCACATGATGATCACATGACCCTGGAGTCAAACTAATAATGATAATAATAAATTCCCTGTGACATTTTAAGTGGAAAACTGTAGATGATGGATGGAATAACACTTTATCGTTTTGATCTGCATTTACAGTTTCTCAGTATAATTTCTACAGAAAATCTGTTTCAGTTGATGATGTGGTTCCTACAGTCCTGTGTGACTGCACTAAAACCTCCCACTGGCCTGACTCTCATTTCTCTGCAGCTTTGCTGTCAGTGCTGAGCTGCACAACAGACCAAGGTCAGTGAGCTGTTCCCTTTTGATCCTCATTAGAACTGATGTTTTAAACTCTGATAGAAACTTGGTGAAAAAGAAGGTTTGGAGCAATAAAGTTTCAGACCCTGAACTTTACAGCAGGAAATGACAAACTCAGTTTGACAACAATAAAAAGGATGATCAGTGTTTGATTCTCACCCTGACAGCTCGTCTGACTCTGAGTCCCAGCAGCTCCCAGTTTTTTGAAGGAGACTTTGTGTCTCTGAGCTGTGAGGAGGACGACAGCTCTACTGGATGGACCCTGAGGAGGAACACAACCAGAGAAACCAGGACTCAGTGTGGACCTGACTGGGGAACATCAGCTGGTTCGTCCTGCACCATCAGTCTCACAGTCCCTTTGGACAGTGGAGTTTACTGGTGTGAGTCCAGAGAGGGAGCAACCAGTCAGAGCATCAACATCACTGTCAGTGGTAAGATGAGCCTGTGGAGTTAGTATTGATGAAGCTGTGTGGAAATGGATGAAATGCTGTAGTTTGTCTCTGTGTTGAGGTGGAGCAGTGATCCTGCAGAGTCCTGTCCTCCCTGTGATGGAGGGAGAAAACATCACCCTGATCTGTAGAACCCAGACATCCTCCGACCTCCCAGCTGATTTCTATAAACACGGCTCCCTCGTCATCGATCGGCCTACGGGTCACGTGACCATCCTCCATGTTTCCAAGGCCGATGAAGGCGTCTACAGGTGTAACATCAGGGGCCATGGAGAGTCTCCACCCAGCTGGATCTCTGTCACAGGTCAGCAGCTTCACTTTGATTGACACTCTGATTTCAGCCACATGTTCATCTGACCAGGTGGGCTTCTGTCTGCAGGAACACCTACAACCACAGCCCCGCCCACCACTGTAGCCCCACCCCCAGACCCCGCCCCCGTCCAGCAGGTGTTCACAGTGGTCCGTTACCTGGTGGTGTTCTGTCCCTACGTCATCTCCACTGTCCTCATGGTGTCTCTGTATCGACACAGACCCACAGGTAACACTCTGAATCAATCAATCAATCAATCAATCAATCAATCAATCCATCAATACCAGTTGTCTGACTCTTCTTGTGTCCAATGTTGATAAATTCTCCATTTTCTTTCTCACCTGCTCTGACTGCAGGAAATCACCTGTCTGTCTCCATGGTGATGACCCCGCCCACCCATGCTGAGCAGGGATTGGAGGATGACCATGATGACGTCACCACAGAGCATCAGTTCTGATTGGCTCTCTGGTCAGAACCTGTTTGAGCCTCAGTGTGTTTTGGACCTCAGCTATCCATCCATACAGGACATTTGATTGGGAACCTCTGTCTCGTCCTCAGGCCTGTTGTTGAAGGAGATGATGGAGGTGCAGCAGCAGCTGAAAGAGACAATAAAAATATTAATAAAATGTAGCTGGTGTATTGAAAGTGTTCAGGTCAGTGACCTTTGTTCTGGTTCTGATAGGCCTGTTGGTTCTTGCTTTATTGGAGGAGTTTGGTCCTGAGAGGCCTGATCTGGTCAGCGCTGTGTTTTCAGCTCCTCAGACTGACCTTGAACACAACTAACAGGGTCACAGTTCAGACCCTGCATGTCAAAGCTGAAGCAGCAGCCTCCTCTCACTGCATGTTCTGCTGTAGGTGATGATTCTGTGTAAAATGGTGTGACAGTGTTGCAGCACGTTGGCTCCAGTGAGCAGCTCTGTGGTCGTCCACTTTCCTGTTTCTGTTCAGTTCCCTCCACCTCTGGTTGGTCTCACTGTGTTTCAGCAGAGGTGTGAAGAACAAACAAATACTTAAACCCTGCTGCCATTTATGAAGTAGTACTGCATCTCTTTATATCTGTACCTGAGAAATAACTTCATGTTCCTCTATAGTGGTACTACTGCTGCTACTACTACTGCAGTATTCTCAGTGTATCATGCCAACATGAGTAGTACTGACAGTAGTAGGGTAGTACTGCAGTATTCTCAGTATATTGTGCCAACATTAGTAGTACTGACAGTAGTAGGGTAGTACTGCAGTATTTGTTCCTGAAAGAAACCAGAGCATCATCTGAAAAATAAACCATGACCCGTCTGAACAGGGACACAGAATCCAGGTCTCTGTCAAACTGTGTGATCACAGTGTTCTGATCAGTTATTGATCGTGGAGCTGAACACATCATGTGAGCAGTCAGACAACAGCACCACCTGCTGGATCCTCTCTGACATGGTGAACATGACACTGAGCAGGAAGTTCATTTTGAACATGGACCCAGAAACTGATGGTTGGATTTCATGGGGATGAATAACAAGTAGACCCAGTCTGGATCTTTATGGATCCTTATCTTCCCGACCTCACTGTGTTCACCATGAGCTCCTCCCTATGTTTCTATATTCACTATTTAAATCACACTCAGATTGTTTTTGAAGTTAAAGGTTAAAGGTCAAAGTATCTGTCCAGCAGAAAGCAGAGTCACTCTGGAAACATCAGAATCAGTTTTATTGCCAAAAATGTTTGTGTGTACAGGGAATTTGTTTTGGTGTCATAAGCTTCCAGTTCACTGAGACAACAACAACAACGCTCAGGCAATAAAAATAAAAATGAGATGAGAATAACAATTATAATAAAATACACATATGTAAATATAAATAGACAAAAAATAAACAGTATGTACAGATGTGCTATAGATGATAAAATGGAATAGAATAGAAAGAGATGCAGGGATGTACTAGGATGGAGGTGGGAACAAATAAGGTTAAATTAGGTCATTGTACATTTCTGTTGAATAATGGGGGGAACATTTAACTGTTCATAAGGTGGATTGTCTGGGGGAAGAAACTGTTCTTGTGCCTGGCTGTCCTGGTATATGGGACTCTGTAGTGCTGGCCAGATGGCAAAAGTTCGAAAAGGGGGCGACTTGGATGTGAAGCATCCATAGTGATTTTCTGAGCCCTTTTCCTTACTCTGGTTGTTTACAGGTCTTGAAGGGTGGCAGGGGAGCTCCAATAATCCTCTCGGCAGTCTGAACTGTTCTCTGTAATCTTGGTGCCTACTTTTGTAGCTGAGCTAAACTGTTTCAGCAGCTCCTTACTGCCACCAGCTGAGCTGGAGTGTGAAGCAGCAGGTCCAGAGTCCCCAAATTAAAATCTAGAGCCAGAGTTTGGTTTGTCCCTTCTGGGCTACTGTAGAAACATGAAGCTGCAACATGGCTGCCTCCATGAAAGGAGACCCGCTCCTCATGTAGATTTAAAAGGCTCATTCTAAGATTAAGAAAATGCAACGGTTGGTATGTTTCAAAATTTACAGTTTTGCAGCTTCAACATCAGATTGGAGGAAAAGTTCATCTGAATTTGTGTTTTGATTTTCTCTCCTTTGCAGCTGCAGCAGTGAAATGATGTTGGTGGTTCAGGATGAATGAAGTCAGAGAGAAGCAGGTACTTACTACACTTTACTGCTCAATGAGTACTTTTACTTTACTGCTCAATGAGTACTTTGACTTTACTGCTCAATGAGTACTTTTACTTTACTGCTCAATGAGTACTTTGACTTTACTGCTCAATGAGTACTTTTACTTTACTGCTCAATGAGTACTTTTACTTTACTGCTCAATGAGTACTTTGACTTTACTGCTCCATGAGTACTTTTACTTTACTGCTCAATGAGTACTTTGACTTTACTGCTCAATGAGTACTTTTACTTTACTGCTCAATGAGTACTTTTACTTTATTGTTCAATAAGTACTTTTACTCTTGACCTAATAAGTATTTTTCCTTTAGACATAATAAGTACTTTTACTTCTGTGGAGTTTTTCTTTAAGAGATCATTTTAACATTCATGTACTTTTACCTCAGTAAACCTATTCCAGCAGGGGGCACTGCTGAACCAGAGTAACCTGTGACCTTTGACCTGAGTGTCCTGCAGCATTTCTTCCCCTGGGACATTTTGGTTCCCCCTGTGTGTCTGCACATAAACACCAGCGATGAGACTTGAGACTTTTATTTTGCTCCCACAGACACAGACTCCTTCAGACTCACCTGTCCACACAGGTGAGTCTGGTGTCTGTTTGCTTCATGAGGACTTTGTGTGTCTGTTGGGTTCATGAGGACTTTGTGTGTCTGTTGGGTTCATGAGGACTTTGTGTGTCTGTTAGGTTCATGAGGACTTTGTGTGTCTGTTGGGTTCATGAGGACTTCGTGGGTCTGTTGGGTTCATGAGGACTTTGTGTGTCTGTTTGGTTCATGAGGACTTTATGTGTCTGTTTGGTTCATGAGGACTTTATGTGTCTGTTTGGTTCATGAGGACTTTGTGTGTCTGTTTTGTTCATGAGGACTTTGTGTGTCTGTGGGTTTTTAGCAGTGAAGCTCCTAACGGAAAATAACAGCTTGTGGTCTCAAACTTCCCCTTCAGCTGCTTCCCCTCAGGCCTGGAGATTAGAAACTGCTCTTTCTTCACATCCTCTCAGGTGGACTGCATGGGTTTGGGCTTTTAATTGAAGAAACACAGAAATATGGGAAGTGTACGTGGTACCAGCTCCGACCAAAGGGCTGGATGATGAGTCCAGCTCACTTCTCTTCAAGAGAGGAGAGAGAAGCAGCTGAACATGCTGAGAGGATTTAGTGCCGACTCCACCCACAGCCTGGACTTTCTCTCTGCTAGAAAGTTGTTCTGTTCCACTAAAACCTGACTCTCATTTCTCTGCAGTTGTGGTGTCGGTGCCGATCTGCACGACAGAGCAAGGTCAGTGAACGCCTCCTGTCTCTGCTTCTGTCTGAGTTTGGGTTTTAGGATGATAAAAAATCCACATCAGGGTTTTTTTTTCTGACTGATATGAGGAATAATGTTTGTTCTTCTGCACAGTTTGTGAGGAGATGCTGGTTTTATTCTGCTGCAGCTGCTCACAAACATCTGTGTGCAGAATCAAAAGCTTCTCTGGACCCATGAGGTCAGACTTTAGTTTGTCTTTGCAGGAACAAAGTGACAGCCTGAAGTTTTCATGCTGCACAACAGAGTTTAGACAAAGATGAACCAAAGAGTCTGATCAGAAATCACTGATCAGGACCGTTATCAAAGATCCTCTTGGAGATCCTCACTCTGTCCCAAATCCAGACCACTAGAGGGGACTTCCCACGATGCACCTCTCCTGTTCCTGTGTTAATTATTTAACTGATCGGAGCCTGGATGTTCATCCATTTGGTTGAACTTTGACCAAAAACGTAACAGGTCAATGAAAACACTCATCACATGTGTTCACCTGTTGTTCTGGGCTCCATGAGGAAAAGCTGAATCAGACAGAGACACAGAGTCAGAGCTGAGTCCAGTCAGGCTTTATTAAAGAAAAGCTTTACAGACATAGTCTCATATTTAGACAGAACTATTAGCAGAAATGGATTTTAGTGTCATAAACATATCGTGAATTCTCCTACTGTGAATCCACTGTACACCGTGATGAGCCAGGACATGGATCAGAACCTCAGAACCTTCCTGAAGTCCAGGTCAGTGCAGGAGGTCCTGTCCATTACCCAAAAATGATCAGGCTGGACCTTCATGCCGTGGAAACGTCAGTATATTAAAGCCAGAGTAACATAATGAAGCTGAAACCAGCTGCTGAGACAGTTAGTGAGTCTGACACAGGAACATGGGACTTAGACGACAAACACAAACAACATGAAAACACACACACACTGTGCTGCTGCCAGTCTTCTTGGATAAACCACCTGATCAACACACCATGTTGATGTGTCTGCAGACTGAAGTCCAGTCTCTGGGCTGACTGTGTTGGACTGGTCCCTGACAGCAGCAGGACCAGAACCCAACTGGTCTGACCCAGTTCACTTTGGGTTCATTGGTCTTCGTTCAGGACGTGGGTTTGGATTCTGGTCTGTGGGTCTGCATCGTTTTCTATAGAACATAAAACCAACAACAGCAGCAACAAGAAGCAAAATACCAACAACTGTCAGACCCACAGCCAGTCCAACATGTCCATGACCTGCAGGAGAGAACAGGTGTGAGGTGTCAGGTAGGTGATGACTGAAGAACAGAACAAACTCCTGTCAGACATTATCTCCTGCACTTTGACCACATCACTCATCCAGCTGTTTTCTACAAAGTCTCATCAACAACATCTGCAGAAAACACAAACATCTGGTCTCACATCAACAACCAGGAAGCAGCTTCAGCTCTGCTGCTCAGACAAACACACACTCACCTGCTGAGACTCTCAGGTGGACGGTGCTGATTGGCTCAGTCTTTAAAACACCTCTCTTCCTGCGCTTTGTTTGACTCTGGAAGACACGACACTCGTATGTCCCAGTGTCAGTAAACGTCACATTCTTCAGAGTCACAGACACGTCTCCATCCTTCATCTGTGAGTCCTTCAGCTCCACCCGCTCCTTAAAAGATGGATGCTGGTTTATCCGATCAAATTTTCCATCCCGGTACACAAAGACATATTCTGGATCCAGATCAGGTCTGGTCCACTGTAGAGCTAAGATCTTTGTGCTGCTGGGAGCTCGACCTGGCAGAGTGACGTTCTGTCCAGGTTCAGCTGTGATGGTTCTCTGACCTGAAGAACAGAGGAACAGACAGAGAGCAGCCTAAATCCAATGAAATGTGTTTACAGCCTGAGCAAAGATGATGAAGTTATTCCTGATGTGTGTTCCTCCAAAGTGGGACTGTGGTTGGACAGGAAGGATTCAGATCAGCGTGGAACGTTCCAACACAGTGCCCAGCTGTTCCTCACACAGGAACCTATCTGACTGTTAGACCCATCAGTTTTCTATGGCAGTGGGCCTGGCTACAGTTGGAGGTCGGCCCCCTCATCAGCCAAGACTGGCCCAGACCACATCCATGTGACCCTCATGTGCTGTTGGGGATGTTTTCATCCACCAAGGGTCATTTTTCACTGTGAATGTGGCCACAACTTTACTGTAGATATAAATAATATAGAACATATTTCAATATAAAAGGGATTTATCTGAAATATTTTCACAGCACTTTATTTTAGCGGATGTTTTCATCCCGAACATAACCAAAGGGTAGTGTTTTCCAACAGCACAAAGGCCTGAGGATAAACTGGACTCACCCTCAGAGACACAGACCAGGAGACAAAGACTCAGCAGGGACGCAGTTTCTTTAACCCCCATTTTCTCTTCTGTCGTCTGAAAGTTGTTTATCGGTGATATTTCTCAAACTGTGGCTCATATGATTAATAATATCTACAGGAAAGACCAACCGGACACGCCTCGTCCGTCAGCCTTCGGTAACACGGGCTGTGTCTGAATGTCCACCCTAGTCCCGACCCCTCAGTCACTATATAGTCCACTATATAGACTGCTGTACTATATAGACTGGACTCAAATATCTAAGTTTCGGACCTGTACCCACTACTTTTTCTCTGTCGCAGATTATGACGTAACACGGGCTGCTGGCGCATGTAGACGTCACTTCCGGTTCCTTCCTTGTTTTTTTTGTTCTTTTAATAATTTAGTGGTAAAAATTAATTTATCTCTCCCCGAATGTTTTTTTAAAAGGTGTAACTTAAACGTCTGTTCATAATTTTCACGGACCATTACAGGGACCGACTCTAGGGGAGCTGTTCTGTGGTCTGAGCTGGTTCCAATGGCAACAAACCTCCTGGTGTTTATATCAGTCCAATATTCAGAATCACGTAATATTCATAGCATTAACCGTGGTTATATAGTTGTGTCTGCCTTATTGTCTGGTCTCCAGACACCATCTAGTTTAGGTTTCTGTTGGTCCCACAAACACTAGTCTGGTTTCCATCGCCTTGTTTTTATGCACATTTTGAAGTTTCACATCAAAAATGATGGAAACACCAAATTTAAAGAAAAAAACTTAATTCACAAAAATGTTTCCAGCTGGCATGAAGTGTTTTTGGTTTATGCGACTAATGGAAGATGGAAACACATTTGTCAAAGTTCTGACGTAGAGCGTTACGCTGGCGTCGTCTTCCCCATGTGTGCTGGCTCAGGGTCATAACGAACTTCCTGCCAGTGCCCGTCCTTATAAACGCGTCTAGTTCTAATTCACATTCACAGTTACCAGACTGTCTGTGAAATCCTGCTTAGTGTGACATCACATTGTGAGTTTTAACACAATAACATGCATTTATATAGAGGCCACAAACCACCAGGACCACAGATAGCACGGCACGGACCTCAGACCATTGAGAGACCAGACAGGCCACGAGGTCGGGCTGAGCCCCTTTAGCAGGCTGAGTGTTGTAACCAGTCCTAGTCCTAGTCTTTATAGTGGTCTCTAACACAGACTGGGCCTGATTATTGGTAATGAGAGCTTCAAACATGGGCCCCATGCTCTGACAGTGTTTGTAATGAAAGACACAGGTGTTGTTGTCACAGGGATTCGTTTATAGCAAATACACAGCTGGGCATGGACGTCAGAACAGGTCTGAGACCAACACAGGACTTACCTGGCATGGCTGAATGATACCACACTCAGAGCATCTTCAGACTTTGGTGTCCTCCAGTCAGAAGGAGTCCTTATCCAACCTGTGCTTCCTGTTCTCTAATAACCCTAGGTCTGTTTCCACTGCTCCATAGAGCCATGGAGGAATAATGGAGGAGGACGTCTCAATAAACCGACTGGGTCCGACACATGGGTTCCTAATAAAAAGGGTCCGACACAGGGGTTCCTAATAAACCAACTGGGTCCGACAGAGGAGGTCCTAATAAACCGAGTAGGGTCTGATACAGGGGTTCCTAATAAACCGACTGGGTCCGACACTGGGGTTCCTGATAAACCGACTGGGTCCGACACAGGGGTTCCTGATAAACCGACTGGGTCCGACACAGGGGTTCCTGATAAACCGACTGGGTCCGACACTGGGGTTCCTAATTAACCGACTGGGTCCGACACAGGGGTTCCTAATTAACCGACTGGGTCCGACACTGGGGTTCCTAATAAACTGACTGGGTCCGACACAGGGTTTCTTAATATAATAGACTACAGACCAGTCTCTAAGCAAACAGCTCCCTCTGCTGGACTCATTAATCCAGATCCAGCTGACTTCTGTCCTCAGCACAGTGTTTTTTATTTACAACAACTGAACAATATGTTGTTTACATCAGAGCAAACTTGACCATCAGCTGAAACCGTCTGGGCAAAGGGACTTTGAGAAACCAGCTGGACAAAGTAGTTCACATCTGATTGGATCATTTGGACTGAACATTTGAGGACTCAGATGGTGTTACAACAAGAATTATATCGACAGTTTCAGGCTCATTCACTACAACGTCTGTTTGTTTGGCATCTCTCCTCATTTCCTCTGTGTGATCCACTGTTCATGGTATAAAGTCCTGCAGCTGCTGGGACCCTGTGGAAACAGCCCTTCACCCCTGGTTATATGTGCACGTCTTTATATGGCTGTGTTTAAGGTGGACCTGGGTTTAAGGTGGACCTTTATCTATGGTGGACCTTAGAGGTGGATGTTAGAGACATGTGAGGAAACATGGTGTTTGTACCCGGAGAAGAGAAAAGGCCTGAGACACACAGGAAGTGGGCGGGATCCCCTGGTGTCACTGAGACAAATGTAAAAAGCTGATCAGTGATCAGGGAACAGGACAATGAAGGAGACGTCTCTGCACTTTCTGCTCTGTAAGTCCAGACTTTGTCTGTTTTACCTTCTGCTGCTCACAGCTCGGCTGCTGCTGCTGATAATTATTGTCATTCTAACAAACTCAAGGCGTCACAGTGTCGTCTCTGTTAAAGGTCTGAAATATTCAGGTCAGTCTTGATGTTTCTGGGTCAGTTTGGAATAAACTCGTCTGTGTTATTGAGAAGGACGTTCAGACTTTAGGAAGATGGTGAAAGCGGTTTTTCTGTGAGTTCAGTTCATGTCATGACGTTGTCCCAAACGTGGAGACCTGGTCACCTTCAGACCAGCAACATTTAGCAGGTCTGGACTTTTCTACTGTTCAGTTGGATCAGACAGAAACTGATGAGTCGACGGCAGGAAAACAGGTTTTGAACGTTGGTCACTTTGATTCAGCAGCATCATAAAGCTGCTTCCATCTGACTTTGGTTTTGACCCGGGCTCTGTGGAGTCCTGCTGGGTCTGAGATCTGATCCAGATCACTGAGGGATTTATAAACCAGCAGTAAAACCCAGTTCCCATGTGTGCTATAGGAACCTGGTGCCTCATGTTCATCCTGGTTCTTCATGCTGGATCATGTTTGTGTTTTTGTGTTTGTGCAGAACTGACTCCCACTGACCTGACTCTCATTTCTCTGCAGCTGTGCTGTCAGTGCTGAGCTGCACAACAGACCAAGGTCAGTGAGCTGTTCCCTTCTGTCTGATCCTCACAGGTTTCTCCTCTATTTCAGTTTGACAACAATAAAAAGGATGATCAGTGTTTGATTCTCACCCTGACAGCTCGTCTGACTCTGAGTCCCAGCAGCTCCCAGTTTTTTGAAGGAGACTCTTTGTCTCTGAGCTGTGAGGAGGACGACAGCTCTGCTGGATGGACCCTGAGGAGGAACACAACCAGAGAAACCAGGACTCAGTGTGGAGCTGACTGGGGAACATCAGCTGGTTCTTCTTGCACCATCAGTCTCACAGTCCCCTGGGACAGTGGAGTTTACTGGGGTGAGTCCAGAGAGGGAGCAACCAGTCAGAGCATCAACATCACTGTCAGTGGTAAGATGAGCCTGTGGAGTTAGTATTGATGAAGCTGTGTGGAAATGGATGAAATGCTGTAGTTTGTCTCTGTGTTGAGGTGGAGCAGTGATCCTGCAGAGTCCTGTCCTCCCTGTGATGGAGGGAGAAAACATCACCCTGATCTGTAGAACCCAGACATCCTCCGACCTCCCAGCTGATTTCTATAAACACGGCTCCCTCATCATCGATCGGCCTACGGGTCACGTGACCATCCTCCATGTTTCCAAGGCCGATGAAGGCGTCTACAGGTGTAACATCAGGGGCCATGGAGAGTCTCCACCCAGCTGGATCTCTGTCACAGGTCAGAGGTCACAGACTCCTCATTCAGGTCAGGTTCCTGCTGATATTTTAACTAAATTCAGACCAAAAGAAGCGTTTTCAGTTTCTCACTTTCTAAATGTCTCAACAGTAAAATTAGTGAATGTGTCATTTTTTTAAAATTGATTTTCATTAATATTTTTGGTTCGTTATAGAGAAACCAATCACTGCACCTCCACCCACCTCTCCATCCAATTCCTCGTCCACCTCTTCTCCTCCTCTTCTTCTTCTCTATGTGGTGTCGACTGCAGCATCAGTCTGTGGTCTGGTTCTGCTGGTGTTACTGGTTGTACTGGTGGGATGTGTTCAGAGGAAACCCAAAGGTTAGTGCCCTGGTTTTGTTTTTCAGAATAATAAATTATTAAATGATGAAAGTTCAGCTCAACATGGTTTAAGTTCAACGTCTGAAGAGTTTCATTCATTAAATGTCAGTGATTGTTCCCATTGGTCCATTTCAGCCAATGAAGCGGGAGGTGGTGATGACATCACACGTGACGTCACATACAGTGATGTCAGCATATTAAATCAGAATCGTCGCCAACAGCAGCCAATCAAACGGAGCAGAGGTACTGATGTTGTCTGAGGTCACACCTGGTTTAAGGTTCAGGTTAGACCCAGTTTTATCAAACTTTATTATAAATATTTAAATATTTTTTACACCAATAGAGACGACGACAAAATAAAGTAACTTTGAAAACAAGAACTGACAACAGCAGTTTCAGTGACTGTAGCAGGAGCATCAATAAGCAGGTTGTACAGTGGCTGCTGCAGTAGTACGAGCAGTACGTGTACTAACAGTAGCAGTACTGACAGTAGTACTATGAGTCATGTGACCTGCTGCTCCATCAGGCTCCATCAACTGAACTACAGTCTGCAGCCATGATGACATGCTCATGTGTCTACACCATGTTAGCATGCTAACTTTAGCTGGTTAGCAGGAAACACAAAGTCCAGCCGAGGCTCATGGGAAACTAAAAGACAGCAGATGTTGAAAACATTCCAGATGTTGTGGTGCTGTGACTCTACACATCACTACTTAGGCCTGGTTAAACAGAAAATGCAGGTTTTATGCAAAATACCTTATTTTCCAAAGCTATAACAGTAGGTTAATGCTTATATAATATTTAAACTGAACTTACAATCTGTAATTAGTTTCTGTAGAAATTAAATCTTTATATAAAACTTTATTATTTTCCACATAAAATGATCAAATCACATCAAGTACTGGGGGACTGGAAGGCAGCACAAATCTGTTTTTAATTATATTCATATGGAAATATTCACATTTACACATTTACAGACCAAACTATAAACCCAGTGTGTAAGCAGGTTTGTTTAGAGGTGATACATCAATTTAAGTTCAAGTGAAAATAAAATCATCAGGGAAAAGACTTGGGCTGCACAAAACAAAAGAACAGCACAAATTTAGTCTCATGGAAATGTAAAAGAAACTGATGATGGCTGATAAATAACATTTTCTCCTTAATGTACATATCTTTAATAAAATCTTCTTTTTACCTCACATGATCTAAGTCACCAGGACAACAGTCACAGTCAGATATTCTACTTTATATTTTAACAACAATATGAAGGTGTGTAGTACTGCAGAGTATAAAAAGAGACTAAAGATACTCAGCGCTGTGTTTTCAGCTCCTCAGACTGACCTTGAACACAACTAACAGGGTCACAGTTCAGACCCTGCATGTCAAAGCTGAAGCAGCAGCCTCCTCTCACTGCATGTTCTGCTGTAGGTGATGATTCTGTGTAAAATGGTGTGACAGTGTTGCAGCACGTTGGCTCCAGTGAGCAGCTCTGTGGTCGTCAGCTTTCCTGTTTCTGTTCAGGTCCCTCCACCTCTGGTTGGTCTCACTGTGTTTCAGCAGAGGTGTGAAGAACAAACAAATACTTAAACCCTGCTGCCATTTATGAAGTAGTACTGCATCTCTTCATATCTGTACCAAACAGGAGCAGAGGTAACTGTGGACAGAGCCAGGCTAACACTTTCCCCCTGCTCCCAGTCTTTATGCTAAGCTAAGCTAACTGCATCCTGACTCCAGCTCTGGACTTCACACACACATGAGACTGGTTTTCATTGTGTCCCCTCAGGTCTGAAACTAAAACTACTGTTTTTCCCAGAAATGTTGGGCTGTTCATTTAGAGAGGAATAGGAACATAAAAATGTCAGTCAGCTGAAGTTTGGCCTTAAAGACCTTGGCATCATTCCTGAGGAGAGTCTGGACCTGTACAGGTTTCTGTCTGCTCAGATCTAATTAGAGCAGGAATGTTCTTTAAAGGCTCAGTGTGAATGTGACGATACCAAACGTGCTGTGCCATGAGAACAGAGGTCACTCTGACAGTCGTCTGGTTTCCATCCACCTGAAGCTCAAACTGGAACGAAAGTCAGAGAAAATCAGCAAAACCAAATGTGGATCATTCAGGTCTTAATGTGCACGTTGAACAGGTGGATAGTGGCTCAGTCCAGCCTTCACAGTGACGTGTGCAGTTAGTAGTGACTGGAGTCTGGACAGTTCACTGGAAACCAGTTAGTTACAGGAGCCTCTGGCCCATAGACCAGACCCAGATACACAGAACACATGAATGAAGGTGAGGACACATTAGGACGCTGTCTCTGATGGTGGATATGGTTTGAACTGTGTGTGTGTGTGTGTGTGTGTGTGTGTGTGTGTCTGTGTGTGTACAGCGTTTCGGACAGAGGTCATCTACTCGCCACTGAGGTAGACCTTCAGACCTTCACACCTTCAGAACTTCACACCTTCACACCTTCAGACACCAGTCCACCCACTGACGTCCTGCTGGTCTGTAACTGGTGCCCAGAGACTCTCACACCAGACTCCATTCATTTTTTCAAACATTTTACAGGTTGTGTGTTTTGTTGTTGTTGTCTCCTATTTTTGGAAACGTTCAGATGCATTTTTCAGCACAAACCACTGGAACTAAAGACTAAAACCAAAGACTAAAGAAACTGTTAAAGTATTTTCAGTCACTCAGCCTCTTTCAGTTTTAGTTTGGTGCACGACAACATCAAGTTACTTGTTTTGTCAGACTTTGATTCATATGAGCCTGTTTAACAGAATCTGATGATAAAATCCAGCTGTTTTGTGGATAATGTCCTCAGTGACTTTACTGTTATTTATATTTTATTGATGGTTTTTGGACCACGTTCTTGTTGCTGCAGCAGTGATCTGGTTTCTCTGCAGGATCATTAAACTTTGGTCTGGTTTTGTTGTTGTTCTCGTGTGGTTCTGTGGGTTTCATAAAGGCGTCAGGTGGAAAATTTGACTTGTACCTGTTTGGTTGTGTCTAACTGATCCACACCTCTCTGCTGTGGACAGACATAAAAACACGACCACAGACTGATCTTACCAAAAGTTACTGTGGCCACTTTAAAAACGAAGCTGAAGACGTCTCTCTTTTTTTTTTTACAGCGTCTCAACTAACAGGCCCCTTTAAATTCTGAACGATGTGAAGATGAAAACATGACAACTGTTTTTCATTTTAAACTAATTTCCATCTCTGTATCTGTAGTTTTATTTTACATTTTATCTTTTATTCTACATCATTTTATCTTTTTGTTGATTTGGTGATGTTTATTCTTGCTTTATGTGAAGCTCTTTGAATTGTCTTTGTCTATGAAATAAATCAACTGCAGCATTTTGTTGTTAAACAGGTGAAATAATGTGCAGAGGAATGTCTGCCAGCTGTGGTGCTGGTCCAGCTCAGCTCATGTCAGCTCTGATGGTTTCTCCTGTAGCTCCAGTGGTTCTGCTGTCGTGTCAGGGGAGGTCCAGTCTGGTTTTCTGTAGTTTAAGCCTGATAACAAGGCACACTAAAACATACTGCATTAGCACAGTAAAGGGGACCAAAGACTCAGGACAAAGTCATTTTATCATGTAGGGACTGAGACCAGATGTTAGAGTGTGTGCAGTCACCTGGCAGAGACACATGCACCTGTTCCAGGAGGCCGTGGGTCGTTGGACACACGATAGAAGAGAGAACATGGCCGACAGTGTGGAAAAGACCCAGAGTGTCTCTGACCTCTGCAGGACAGTTACTGTCAGTACAGCAGCACAGAGCAGGACTGAGGGATCCAGGCTCACAGCAGGAGACTTTGATCCAGACTCCCACACACATTTCACCTTCAGACCAAGAAGATCCCAGTAATCACCTGCACACATGTCCAGAGAGGTGCTGTGGGCAGGTTCAGGTCACATCCTCCATCTTTGTGGCAGCTCTAACTCCACAGTACGTGGTGACAGTCGTGGCCAATGAGAGCAGGAGAAATGATCAGCTGATCAGCCGTTGGTCCCTGCAGATGAGAACAGCTTCTCCACATTTTCACGACAACTGACTGTGTTTAGATACAGAACTAATGTCTGACTGTGGCTGAGGATTGAAGGAGGTCGTTCACTAATGTGGATCTGTGTGATTCTAAAAATCAGTGACCATGTTCCAGCTGCAGGAGGAGAAACCACACAGCTGCTGCACCGCCCTGCATGGAGGAAATTGTGGTTTTTACTGCTCAGACTGAGAAGAGTTTGATGTCAAAGGACCAAGAGGTGCAATGGGACAAACCCGTCTTCAGTGTCTGATCTGTGAGTACCGTGGTTTCTGTCACACTTCAGTCGTTCCAGCCTTAGATCGGAGCTGCATGGTCAGAGCTTCAAATATTATAAAAGAACATCTAGAAAAATCTGATTTTATTGGTTCGTGTGGGGAAAAGACTTCAAGTGTAAAGATGTGACGACATGCAGGAAGAGAAATGCTCTGGTCAGTTGAAGAAGATGTAAAATACTGTGAGGCTCAGAAAACACAGTGTGAGCTGCTGCTGACGACAACTAGGAAACCTTTCTGGCTGTACTGAGAAAACAGAAGTACTTTTACTTCACAGCACAGACAATTTATTCTGTCAGTGCAATTTCAAGGTGGGGGCACCAAGCTGAGGGTCTCCATGTGGTCCCAGACTCCCCTTGTGTTTCTGAACGATGCCAGAAAAGGCTTAATCAGCTGCCAGTGAAGCTGACCTTTGACCTTGGATGGAAAGTGTCCTAACATCATAATTTTATCATATTTGTGTGAAATGTGGTCAGCTGTTTCCAGCATCGAGCTGGACCTGGATGTTAAACCAGGCCTGATCTTTATGTAATAATATAGTCGGTTCTTTAATGGGACTACGGAACCTAAAAGGGGCCAATTCCATCCACTCAGCCACCCAACAGTTTACAGCAGGAAAGGTACTGCCTCTCTTTATATCTGTACCTGAGAAATAACTTCATGTTCCTCTGTAGTGGTACTACTGCTGCTACTACTACTGCAGTATTCCCAGTGTACTGTGCCAACATTAGTAGTACTGACAGTAGTAGGGTAGTACTGCAGTATTCTCAGTGTACTTTGCCAACATTAGTAGTACTGACAATAGTAGGGTAGTACTGCAGTATTTGTTCCTGAAAGAAACCAGAGCATCATCTGAAAAATAAACCATGATCTGTCTGAACAGGGACACAGAATCCAGGTCTCTGTCAAACTGTGTGATCACAGTGTTCTGATCGGTTATTGATCGTGGAGCTGAACACATCATGTGAGCAGTCAGACAACAGCACCACCTGCTGGATCCTCTCTGACATGGTGAACATGACACTGAACAGGAAGTTCATTTTGAACACGGACCCAGACACTGATGGTTGGATTTCATGGGGATGAATAACAAGTAGACCCAGTCTGGACCTTTATGGATCCTTATCTTCCCGACCTCATTGTGTTCACCATGAGCTCCTCCCTATGTTTCTATATTCACTATTTAAATCACACTCAGATTGTTTTTGAAGTTAAAGGTTAAAGGTCAAAGTACCTGTCCAGCAGAAAGCAGAGTCACTCTGGAAACATCAGAATCAGTTTTATTGCCAAAAATGTTTGTGTGTACAGGGAATTTGTTTTGGTGTCATAAGCTTCCAGTTCACTGAGACAACAACAACAACGCTCAGGCAATAAAAATAAAAATGAGATGAGAATAACAATTATAATAAAATACACATATGTAAATATAAATAGACAAAAAATAAACAGTATGTACAGATGTGCTATAGATGATAAAATGGAATAGAATAGAAAGAGATGCAGGGATGTACTAGGATGGAGGTGGTAACAAATAAGGTTAAATTAGGTTATTGTACATTTCTGTTGAATAATGGGGGGAACATTTAACTGTTCATAAGGTGGATTGTCTGGGGGAAGAAACTGTTCTTGTGCCTGGCTGTCCTGGTATATGGGACTCTGTAGTGCTGGCCAGATGGCAAAAGTTCGAAAAGGGGACGACTTGGATGTGAAGCATCCAGAGTGATTTTCTGAGCCCTTTTCCTCACTCTGGTTGTTTACAGTTCTTGAAAGGTGGCAGGGGAGCTCCAATAATCCTCTCGGCAGTCCGAACCGTTCTCTGTAATCTTGGTGCCTACTTTTGTAGCTGAGCTAAACCAGACACAGAACGGACTCGATGATGGCAGAGTAGAACTGTTTCAGCAGCTCCTTACTGCCACCAGCTGAGCTGGAGTGTGAAGCAGCAGGTCCAGAGTCCCCAAATTAAAACCTAGAGCCAGAGTTTGGTTTGTCCCTTCTGGGCTACTGTAGAAACATGAAGCTGCAACATGGCTGCCTCCATGAAAGGAGACCCGCTCCTCATGTAGATTTAAAAGGCTCATTCTAAGATTAAGAAAATGCAACGGTTGGTATGTTTCAAAATTTACAGTTTTGCAGCTTCAACATCAGATTGGAGGAAAAATTCATCTGAATTTGTGTTTTGATTTTCTCTCCTTTGCAGCTGCAGCAGTGAAATGATGTTGGTGGTTCAGGATGAATGAAGTCAGAGAGAAGCAGGTACTTACTACACTTTACTGCTCCATGAGTAATTTTACTTTACTGCCCAATGAGTACTTTTAGTTTACTGCTCAATAAGTACTTTTACTTTACTGCTCAATGAGTACTATTACTTTACTTCTTAATAAGTACTTTACTTCTTAATAAGTACTTTCTTTACTGATCAGTGAGTACTTTTACTTTACTGCTCAATGAGTACTTTTACTTTACTGCTAAGTAAGTTCTTCAATAAAAATGATCCTGTCTGTGCAGAAAAGACACCAACCTGCTCAGATTGTCCCTGTGAGGATTCAGGACCAGTTTGAGACTGTTACAGTTTATCTCGACCCCCCCCATGTGGAAACTGACCAACCTAATGACTTATTTTGATCTGTGATGCTCAGTTTTTCATTGATTGAAGAATAAAAAGATACAAACACAGACTGCAGTCTGCAGTCTCGGTTTGTTCTTTTGTGCTCAGCAGAGAGGTGTGGATCAGTTAGACACAACCAAACCAGAACGTCTTCAGCTTCGTTTTCAAAGTGGCCACAGTAACTTTTGGTAAGATCAGTCTGTGGACATGCTTTTTATGTCTGTCCACAGCAGAGAGGTGTGGATCAGTTAGACACAACCAGACAGGTACAAGTCAAATTTTCCATCTGACACCTTTATGAAACCCACAGAACCACACGAGAACAACAACAAAACCAGACCAAAGTTTAATGATCCTGCAGAGAAACCAGATCGCTGCTGCAACAACAAGAACATGGTCCAAAAACCATCAATAAAATATAAATAACAGTAAAGTCACTGAGGACATTATCCACAAAACAGCTGGATTTTATCATCAGATTCTGTTAAACAGGCTCATATGAATCACAGTCTGACAAAACAAGTAACTTGATGTTGTCGTGCACCAAACTAAAACTGAAAGAGGCTGAGGGACTTAAAAATACTTTAACAGTTTCTTTAATCTTTGGTTTTAGTTCAGTGGTTTGTGCTGAAAAATGCATCTAAACGTTTCCAAAAATAAGAGACAACAACAACAAAACACACAACCTGTAAAATGTTTGAAAAAATGAATGGAGTCTGGTGAGAGAGTCTCTGGGCACCAGTTACAGACCAGCAGGACGTCAGTGGGTGGACTGGTGTCTGACAGTCTACCTCAAGGACGAGTAGACGACATCTGGCTCTGCCTGAAACTCTGACACACACTCTTTACTGTTTGGTTTTAGTTTTTAGTTCCAGTGGTTTGTGCTGAAAAATGCATCAAAACGTTTCCAAAAATAAGAGACAACAACAACAAAACACACAACCTGTAAAATGATTGAAAAAATGAATGGAGTCTGGTGAGAGAGTCTCTGGGCACCAGTTACAGACCAGCAGGATGTCAGTGGGTGGACTGGTGTCTGAAGGTGTGAAGGTGTGAAGGTGTGAAGTTCTGAAGGTCTGAAGTTCTGAAGGTCTGAAGGTCTGAAGGTCTACCTCAAAGGTGAGTAGACGACATCTGGCTCTGCCTGAAATTCTGAACACACACACACACACACACACACACACCATCAGAGACAGCGTCCTAATGTGTCCTCACCTTCATTCATGTGTTCTGTGTATCTGGGTCTGGTCTATGGGCCAGAGGCTCCTTTAACAAACTGGTTTCCAGTGAACTGTCCAGACTCCAGTCACTACTCACTGCACACGTCACTGTGAAGGCTGGACTGAGCCACTATCCACCTGTTCAACGTGCACATTAAGACCTGAATGATCCACATTTGGTTTTGCTGATTTTCTCTGACTTTCGTTCCAATTTGAGCTTCAGGTGGATGGAAACCAGACGACTGTCAGAGTGACCTCTGTTCTCATGGCACAGCACGTTTGGTATCATCACATTCACACTGAGCCTTTAAAGAACATTCCTGCTCTAATTAGATCTGAGCAGACAGAAACCTGTACAGGTCCAGACTCTCCTCAGGAATGATGCCAAGGTCTTTAAGGCCAAACTTCAGCTGACTGACATTTTTATGCTCCTGTTCTTCTCTAAATGAACAGCCCAACATTTCTGGGAAAAACAGTAGTTTTAGTTTCAGACCTGAGGGGACACAATGAAAACCAGTCTCATGTGTGTGTGAAGTCCAGAGCTGGAGTCAGGATGCAGTTAGCTTAGCTTAGCATAAAGACTGGGAGCAGGGGGAAAGTGTTAGCCTGGCTCTGTCCACAGTTACCTCTGCTCCTGTTTGGTCCGATGACGATTTCTCCATAAGTGACGTCTTCAGTTCTCACTGCTGAGTAGACTGGAGCTGGATCTCTGTCTGCACAGGGAGCACATGGAGGTCACATGACTCCTGCTGCTACAGGAACATGAAGTTATTTCTCAGGTACAGATATAAAGAGATGCAGTACTACTTCATAAATGGCAGCAGGGTTTAAGTATTTGTTTGTTCTTCACACCTCTGCTGAAACACAGTGAGACCAACCAGAGGTGGAGGGAACTGAACAGAAACAGGAAAGTGGACGACCACAGAGCTGCTCACTGGTGTTAAAATAAACTGACACTTTTCACGACATGACTTAAAACAAAAACCTGTTGTCACATTATATTCACAGAATCATCCCCCACAGTGGAACATGCTATGGTCAGAAACCAGAGTGAGACCAGAACAGAACAACAGGTTTGAAGAGAAGCTTCAGGCTGGTTCACAAACATCACAACACTGATGTTAAAGCATCAGTCAAGGTCGTAAAGCGTCAAATCAAATGAGTCCAATGTCTTTGCTTTAAATACGACACATTTCACCGTCACAGTTTTATTACGTCCTAACAATCCACTGTATAATCCATCCTGCTGGGGAGTCCTGGGGTCTGGACTCACTGTGACGCTTCAGGACCGAACCAGGTTCTGATAAGATCCAAAGCCACACACACAAATACAGACTCACCTGTGATCCTCCTGACGGGCTGCTGTTGTTGACGTGTCTGACACATTCGGACGTCACTGATCTGATCTTCTCCAGCTGCAACCAACCACAATGATCCACATCATCATCTACTCACTAACATTGTTATGGACATTTGAGCTCAGTGGAAAAATTCATACACAGTCAGGAAGAACCATAAACCTGAGGAACATAAATAACATGTTAAACACAACGTCCATGTTTTATTTTGAAAAACAAAAGCTTCAGTGTAAAATCCAGAAGTTTGTGTCTGACCTTTAGGTTTCCTCTGAACATGTCGTCTCACCAGTAGAACCAGTAACACCAGGAGAACCAGACCACAGATTGATGCTACAGGCAACAACACATAGAGAAGAGGAGGAGGAGGAGGAGGAGGAGGAGAGGTGGATGTAGTGGTTGGTGCAGGTGCAGTGGCTGGTTTCTCTAAAACGAAGCAGAAATAATGATGAAAACCATCAAAGGACAAAGCTTCAGTGATTTAGCTGCTCAGTGAAAAATGAGATGAAACAGAAACTGGAGTTTCTTCTTCTTCTGATCTTCTCCAACACATTGAACATGAATGAAGCTGCTGATTGTAAAGTTGAGAGAACGACGACGCCGATCAGAGCAGGAACCTGTTAACATCAGCACACACACATCCACTGATTCAATGAGGAGTCTGTGACCTCTGACCTGTGACAGAGATCCAGCTGGGTGGAGACTCTCCATGGCCCCTGATGTTACACCTGTAGACGCCTTCATCGGCCTTGGAAACATGGAGGATGGTCACGTGACCCGTAGGCCGATCGATGATGAGGGAGCCCTGTTTATAGAAATCAGCCGGGAGGTCAGAGGATGTCTGGTTTCTACAGATCAGGGTGATGTTTTCTCCCTCCATCACAGGGAGGACAGGACTCTGCAGGATCACTGCTCCACCTCAACACAGAGACAAACTACAGCATTTCATCCATTTCCACACAGCTTCATCAATACTAACTCCACAGGCTCATCTTACCACTGACAGTGATGTTGATGCTCTGACTGGTTGCTCCCTCTCTGGACTCACACCAGTAAACTCCACTGTCCAATGTGTCAATGTAGCTGATGTTACAGGAAGAACCAGCTGATGTTCCCCAGTCAGGTCCACACTGAGTCCTCTGTTTGGTTGTGTTCCTCCTCAGGGTCCATCCAGCAGAGCTGTCGTCCTCCTCACAGCTCAGAGACAAAGAGTCTCCTTCAAAAAACTGGGAGCTGCTGGGACTCAGAGTCAGACGAGCTGTTCAGTTCAATGTAAATGTAAACAGTCATGTTGTCCTGCTGCAAAAAATGTGTTTTTAATATGTGTTTTAATCACATATTTTGTGACAAGACAAATTAAACTTCACACATTTTGAAACTCAGGATTTCTGTTAGTCTAAGTCAATGTGATGATGTCACTATGACATCATCAGACAACAACAGGTTTTACAGACCAGGGTCAGACCAGGATCAGGGCTCTGACAGACTGTCAGGACCAGCTGTCTGACCTCCATGTGTAAAGTCAGATGATCGGAGAAGCTCACTGACCTTGGTCTGTTGTGCAGCTCAGCACTGACAGCAAAGCTGCAGAGAAATGAGAGTCAGGTCAGTGTGAGGTTTAACATGGAGCAGAGACACAACTTTAAGGCCATCCATAACCTCGCCCCCCCCTTTTCTGTCTGACCTCCTCCATCCACCTCACTGTGCTCTCTGCTCGTCTCAGCACATGAGCTTTCAGTCACTCTGCTCCCAAACTCTGGAACTCACGACCTTTGGACATCCGCAACATCAACTCTCTTCCATTGTTCAAATCCAGACTCAAAACTCACCTGTTCAAAATATCATATTCCCTGAAACTGCTCTGCTCCATGTTTACTCTTCTTTTATTGTGTTTCATCCGTGTTTCTTATTGTCTTTGTAAAGCATCCTTAAGTTTATTGAAAGGTGCTTCAAATAAAATGGATTATTATTATTATTATTATGAAAATAACTGGAAACACAGATGTTTTTCTGTAGTTACAACTGAAGACAATCAGCTTTGACATGTAACAACAGAGACAGAGAAACAATAAAAATAATATAGTTGAGTTTTTTAAATAAGTTCAGCTCAAACTGTTTCTATGAAGGTAGAATAAAAAAACAGTAATCGATAAAACCTGATCCAGTCTAAGGTCTGACTGACACCAACATCCAACAGTCCTTTAATTCTTCCTCACAGATCAGTGTTAGTTTAACAGATTATTTGTTGATATTGATCATCAATGATCTGAACCATATTGATCTATTGATTTGGATCAAAGTCTATGTTCCAGGTGAAGTCTCAGCTTCTCACTGATCAATATTTCATGGACTGATGAGGGTTTTTCTGGCTGTTTGTTGTATTTCCCTCCAAACTAAAGTGGCTGTGTATTTTCTTTCAGCTGCCTGATCTTAAACCTCCCTCGGTTCGGTCCTGGCCTTTCATTAGTATCTGACTACAGTCCTACTGAGCTGCTCTAAAACAGAAGCTGGATCATTCAGACCAACAGACTGTACTTACAGAGCAGCAGCTGCAGAGACGTTTGGTCCATGGCCCCACTGATGCTATGAGACCAGCCTGAGTCTGGTCTCAGCAGTTAATCCCACTTCCTTCTTCTGTAGCTGACGACGGTGGCCTGTAGTTCTTGATGGGGTTGGTTTATAGCAGCAGCAGCAGCAGCAGCAGCAGCAGACGCCTCCTTCACTTTATATCATTACTACGTTATTTTGTATATATTATTATTACTAGATTTTCTACTTTATATTATTCATCATTACTGCATTATTTACTTCATATTGTTTATTACTGCTGCATTATCCACAATATTATTACATTGTCTAAATATATTCTTAGTTCCCATTTATTTTTATTTCATAAATGTATCTCATATAAAATATTTTTATATTGTGTTTGTTTATTTTTATTATATTTTGTTACTTAATTTGATTCTATTTATTATTATTATTTTCTATATTCTTATTGTGTATACCTTGTAAACACCTTTCTGGTTACTTTTAAAGTATTGTTGTTCTTTCTTTCTTGAGTTCTTTATGTCCTGCTGTAACTTCCTCACTGTGGGACAAATAAAGGCTCATCTCATCTTTATTACATTTAGGTTTGTATTTATTGGAGCAGTGAGATGTTGTTATTTGGAATTTGGCCTCTTTCTGTCACCACATTGACTTTGAATTGAAACACAAGACTTTGGAGGTTTAAGTTGAGTTTAAGTTTCAAGCTTTAATTCAATCACAGCCATTTTATAGAATCAGCCTCGTCAGTGATGGGACAAATGGCTGGAAAACAGTTTCACGTTTGATGTCAACTACAAATCCAGCTGCTGGAACACTAGTTAACAGTGGTTAAGTGGTGTATGATGGATTTAACCTAATAAAATGACCATTTATTGCATCTGTACTTACAGGAAATAAAGAAGACTTGATACATACATACATGTTCTCTTTATTTTATTATGTCCCTAATTATCCTGCCCTCTGGCACATCTGGAGGTTAGTCTGTTTCACTTCCTGTTGGTGCAGGACATTGCTCTTTTCACATTGTTGCTATGTTGTGGAGAACCACACACACAACAGTAATGTGATAGGCCCTGTCTGGTCTGACCCTGAGCCTGTGAAGGCACTGGAACTGGGCCCTGACTATGGCTATGATCATTTCAGTTCTGGCCTGTGTCCTGCTGTGGGCCAGGAGGTGCAGGATCAGTAGTAAGGTGTTAAAGGATGTGTCTGGCAGGGGTAGGTCCGTGCATGAAGTGCAGTTTATTATTCATATGTAAAACAGACTTTGGGTAATGCCTTTTTAACGCTGTTGTTTCTGGGAGGAACTTGGTACCACGCAAACAGTTGTCACGTGTTCTCAATATAAAATAAGGATAAAGGAAGTCAGGGGGCGGGGCCAGTCACTGGGACTTTCACAGTAGAAACCCTGATAATGTTTAGACAAGAGTCTGGCTAAGTCCTGGACTCTTCCACCAGCAGCTGGTCTCGGGACACACACGGTGACTTTTAATGAACCAGAACCTGGTTCGTTCAAAGTCACCGCCTGTGTTTTACATATGAATACTGAGTCTTCATGCATGGACCAGGGGAATCTCTGTCACCAAGGAGGAGACCATGAGACTGACTGTAAAAAGGAGAGCATGCATTTAATGTTTAATACACACACAGAGACATGGATGGTGGGACAGAGGGAGGTGGATGTTAGTGCACACACCCGAGCAAGGGGCACGTTTCTGACTGTTGGCTGTGAAATATGTTCTGGATCACAGATGTTTATAAAGGAAATGGAAGTCCACTGCTTGATTACAGATAATGGTCCAATATGATTCTTGGTGCTGACCTTCTTAATGTGAGGACTGTCCCATGTTCTTCACATAGTTTCAGCTTGTTGTGAAAAAGGCCCCAGAACAAACTCCTGCATTAACTGATATTAGAACAAGAGCTGGAAGAACTGTGACCTTTGTTACCCGTCTGAGTCCGACCCCTCCAGAGGAGAAGACCTGCTCGGTTACTGGGCTACACCTGCAGCTATGGACCCCCATGTTTTTGGGATGGCCAAGATCTACCTTCAAATGGCAGCTCCATCAGTGCCATGTGAGCAGGTCTTCTCCAAAGCTGGAGAGGTAGTGAGCCCCAAGAGGAGCAGATTAAAGTCAAGACTGTAGAAATGATTCTTTTTCTAAATAAAAAGATGCAGTTCTCAAAGACAACCAGCAGATGTCACTCTCTGACTGTCAAAGGCTTCGAAGCAGTTTGTGTTTTCAGGACAGCTGTCCCAAAGTGGCTCATGAAGCTTTTTATCAAAAACACTCTATTAAAAATTTGACTTTAAAAACTAATATATTAATATATAAAAAAAATAATATACTAACTAAAATAATAATTAAAAAAAGGTTAAATGTCCTGGCACCAGTAGCACCAATAACCCTGTTCCAGCTCCTCCTGCTCCCATGTCTGCCGGTTGTCACACTGGACCCAGGACACCAATCCCTCTGAACTTCCTGGAGGTTGGTGGGAGGGAGAGGAGGACATTTGTGAGCCCTGGAGACCACATGTTTGCACTGATGTGGATGGCTGTAAAAAGAAAAAAGTTAATATTTTAACATCCAAACAATTACTCAAAATAACATGTAGCTAATTGTTATCCATCTTTATATTATTAGATTTGAATAATCAAATACCCCAAAGCATAAAACAGATGTAACTTACGGTCTGTGGAAAACATGGAGGATCTCCTGCAGGCAGGCTCATGGGTGATGGTGTGCCTCAACCCGTGCTCCTCCAGGGTGGTGGTGAGGAGGCTGAAGTACTATTCAATGGGCCCCCTCTTGGCACAGGATGCCCTCCCACGGTCAATGATGCCTGGGGTCCTGGATGTAAGGCGATGGTGATGCTGCTCCCTGAAATGAATCCACCACGTCTGGCCAAGCGCCGTTTTTGGTGCCTCTGGGTGGTGGAGGTTGTAAAGGGCCAGAGCGTGGGCCACGACCTTCCTCACCTGAGGCTTTGTCAGAGGAAACCCATGACTGGCACAATACAAACAGTACTCCACCTGGGAATTCTCATCTTCAGGGGTGAGAAGTGTCCTCTGTCCTGATGCACAATCAGAGGACACCCTTCCATCGACTCTGTTTCTCAGGGTGGTCTTGGGAATGACAAACTGTTTGGCTGCCTGCCTCACACTGAGCCTGCCTGCTTCCACCTCCTGTAACACCAGTTCCATGGCCTCCAGAGTCCACTTCCTTGTCTTCCTCTCCCTCTTCCTGAGCTGGTGGATGTTAGGCATCTATAAATGAACAATACAAACTTTGGTGAAAAGACTAAATTCATGTTCTGTATATGGACAAATACAGTTTTAAATAGTACCAAACACAGCCCCCATATTTACCACAAGAGTAGCTGTGGATGTTTAACTTAAAGGAGTCCATTTTAGTTTCAGTAACATCTTGATGCTTCTGTGAAAAAACAGTAGACACACACCCTCATACACAGACTGCATCACGGACTATAGAAGCTTTTGCTTTGAAAACACCGTGCCCTCCCGGACGGTGTTTTCAAAGCAAAAGCCCTGGATTATCCCTGATATCAAAGCTCTCTCTGAAGGACCCACCACTTCACAGCTCCATGGACTCACCCCCCCCCTGTTCCTCACACCAGCCCAGGTGAGAAGTGAACTGAGGATGATCAAGGCTACAAAGGCAGCTGTACCAGATGGCATCAGCTCCAGGCTCCTTAAGTCCTGCACAGGTGAACTGTGTGGAGTTATGGAGCATGTCTTCAACCTGAGCCTCAAGCTGAGGGTGGTACCACAGCTCTGGAAGACTTCCTGTGTGGTACCAGTGCCCGAGACACCGCACACTAAAGACCTCAACAGCTTCAGGCCGGTGGCTCTCACATCTCATCTGATGAAGACACTGGAGAGACTGGTCCTGGGCCACCTCCGCTCCGTGGTGAGCTCAGGGATGAATCCGCTGCAGTTCGCCTACCGACCCGGCATCGGAGTGGAGGACGCCATCATCTTCCTGCTTCACCGTGCTCTGGCCCACCTGGAGAAGCCCGGCAGTGCTGTGAGAATCCTGTTCTTTGACTTCTCCAGCACTTTCAACACCATACAGCCGGTCCTTCTAAGGGACAAACTGGAGAGGGCTGGTGTGGACTTGGACCTGGCGGAGTGGATCCTGGACTACCTCACAAACTGGCCCCAGTTTGTGAGGTAGTCCAGGACGGTGTGTCTGCCATCCTGACCTGCAGTGTGGGGGCCCCCCAGGGGACTGTCCTGGACCCCTTCCTCTTCACCCTTTACCCTTTGGACACCCCCCAGGGGACTGAAACAACACGGACGGCTGTGTTCTGCAGAAGTTCTCTGACGACTCTGTGATTGTCGGGCTCATCGCTGATGACGATGACACAGAATACAGAGGACTGATGCATGACTTCGTGGACTGGTTTCTGCAGAACCACCTCCTCATCAACGCAGGGAAGACCAAGGAGGTGGTGGTGGACTTACACAGATGTTGGTCTACTCTCCCCTCATCAGTGAACATCCAGGGAATGGACACTGAGAGAGTCGACTCTTATAAGTACCTGGGTGTTCACCTGAACAACAAACTGGACTGGACTCATAACACAGATGCACTGTACAGGAAGGACCAGAGCCGACTCTACCTCCTGAGGAGACCGCAGTCTTTTGGGGTGAAGGGGGCACTCCTGAGGACCTTCTATGACTCTGTGGTGGCATCAGCCATCTTCTACAGTGTGGTCTGCTGGAGCAGCAGCATCAGGGAGAGGAAGAGGAAGAAGCTGGACAAGGTCGTCAAGAAGTCCAGCTCTGTCCTAGGCTGTCCTCTGGACTCAGTGAGGGAGGTGGGTGGATTCTTTAAGAACCTTCCTCCAGTCATCCTACTCATCTACTTGTTTCCAAGCAGGTTTATGTGACTTTATCCTCTGCTTTAAAGACAAAACGGCCTCAAGCTACAAAATGCAGAGAGCAGATCTTCCGAGTGTAGCAAAAATAAAGGTAACTAGCACTTTAACCAGGGAAACAGATCCATAAAGACATATGGGCTTTGGCATAGAAATAGTTTCATGACTTACCGGTTCATCGCTAACATCAATGCCCGCGAAAAGACCGGAAAAAGGTATCAGACCGGATGTCGTAAAATCGGAACAGTTTGGGTGGGACACAGGCCCTTGTCCTCAGGAGTTTCCGCAATCCGACAGTTTTCCTGTTCTTGTCCAGGGTCAGCGATAACTATACAACAGAGACAGGATGTCTGCCTGTGTCACATGGATGGTTTCTGTGGGTCTGATCGGATCCTCGGTGCTGGGTCCTGTCTATGGAGGTAAGCTGGGTCAGTGAATGCACCACGGTATTGACTGATGTTGTGTTGTTAGTCACTGAGCTGAAAGAAACCAGTTCCAGTGAAACAGGTTCAGGTCTGGGCTCAGACACGGACTGGACACATCACATGTCCTGCTGGTCTTTGCTTCCTGGTTTGGGTGCTGTCGTTTTTGTTCTGTTGCGGTCATGGCGTCAGCTGCAGAACAAGCCCTGAAATAATTCACTTTACATTTTCACCGACTGGGTCTGGACCCTTCACCCTGGCGGCTCCAGGACTGGGACCGACTGAGCTGCATTTCTGGGCCCCATTAAAACACGACAGGTTTAGAAGAAGTGCAGGTCAGAACCTGTAGAGCAGCTTCAGCAGCATCAGACTCACTGTCATTATATTATTCTGTTGTTGTTATCAGGCTCTTTTCATCAGGACCAGGTAGAGATGTGGGTTTTTGGCTCTGACCTGTTCATGGACACTGACTGGACTGGTTTCTGGACTCTCCCACATGGTCCTGATCCAGGACACAATCAATCAGATCCATGGACAATATTTTCCTATTGGACACATTATCCAAGGTTAACAACTTGACGTAGAAGTTCTTGGACCAACCTGAGTCTCTCCCAGGCTGCGTTGGACAAGGGAGTTAATTTGAGAAGGAAAAACTTTACTGGTCTCACTGTCCTGGAATTAAAGTCCCTGGGTTTCCCTCATTAATGTCAGAAATTAATTCTTTGTTGAATTGTTTCAGTCTGGACCAAAGTCTGGACTGACCCAATAATAATGATTCTAATGTCCTTACTGTCTCAGCCTCCTGGCTCAGACTTTGTCCAGACAGCAGAGCTGTTTGATGAACAGATGAAGATAAAAATGTTTCCCGGAGAGCTGTGGTACTGATTCCTGCTTCTGTTTCCTTTTATGGTTCAGACCCAGAACAGATCGAAGCCAAACCTGGAGAAAACGTCACTCTTCAGTGTCGAGGACCCAAAGATGATGAGATTGTAATGTTAAGGTGGGTCAGACCTGATCTGAAGTCAGGGGGTTATGTCTTCTACTTCAGAGAGAACCGCAGAAATGAAGACCACCAATATGAATCTTTTCATGGTCGAGTGGATCTGAGAGATCCTGAGATGAAGGACGGAGACTTTTCTGTGATTCTGAAGAAAGTCAGGATCAGCGACACTGGATCATATGAATGTTACGTTGGAATCAAAGGAAACAAACCAAAGCTCATCAACAACATGAGCCTGAAGGTGGAATATCCAGGTGAGTTTAGAGTCCCGACTCAGGTGAGGGTGAATTGCAGTTTCTTTCTGGTTGGTTTTGTTCAGGTCAGACTGAATAATTCAGATCCAGATCCAGTCCCTGCTGTCCTCTCTGACCCAGTTCAGCAGAGACCAGTGTCCCCTCTCTGACAGCCCCTCACTCTGATTGGCTGCTGTGGAAATTACACCTGGACCCTCTAACCTCTGGTCTCTGTCTGTTCCTCTGTTCTTCAGACATCACAGCTGAACCTGGACAGACTGTCACTCTGCCATGTCGAGCTCCCAGCAGCTCAGAGATCAGAACTGTGGAGTGGACCAGACCTGATCTGGATCCAGAAGAAATCTTTGTGTACCTGGACAGGAGGTTTGACCCAGACAACCAGCATCCATCTTTTAAGGAGCGGGTGGAGCTGAAGGACTCACAGATGAAGGATGGAGACGTGTCTGTGACTCTGAAGGATGTGACGTTTACTGACACTGGGACATACGAGTGTCGTGTCTTCCAGGGTCAATCAAAAGCACCTGAACTCACCAGCATCTTCCACCTGAGAGTCTCAGCAGGTGAGTGTGTGTTTGTAGCAAAAGGAAAACCCCACTTTGATTTAGGCCTGAAACATTCCAAGTGGTGGGGGTTCAACATTCCAGGATCCAGACCCCTGCCTTAAACACACCACAAACTGAGTGATTTTCAAGAAATTTCAATTTAAGCAAACAGTCTAAGGACTATCTTATCTAACTCCAGCTAAACCTGAAACAAGACACTCTAACCGAGCTATAACCACAGAACCAGCGTCCATGAACAGGAGATAATGAAAGTACTGAAAGTAATGAAGTACAGTCAAGGTGGCAGTGAAGTAATCACGCCTTTAATGATATCCTCTGAAATCCACAGTTTTGGACAAAGGATTAATATTTTCCCTCTCTGTAGGCAAATCTCTGATTCAGTTTATGACTTTGAATTCCCCGTCTCTCTGCAAAAGTAGATAAACCTGTGTTCGCTCTCACTCTCTTTTTGTGTCCTCTGCTCTCCCCTCTGAATCTTTCTGCTGCTTTTTGCTCGTTCATTTTTTAACAATTTCTCTTTTTACGGTTTTGCTTCAATTTGAATTCTTGATCCTTTTTCTTACTTAGTTTTTGTACGTTTGCGTGCAAACTTTAAATAACTTATTTTTCTTTAATGTTCAAGTTACCAGTGACAAGTTAGATGGCAAAGTCTTTGCATTCCTTTCAATCACTAATTGAAGACGTACAGCAGCAACTCGTCAGCCCAGCTGAGTTTCCAGCAGCTGCACCGTCAGGCACAAGGCATCTACGGGCCCCTTTTTAATCCTCCGTGTGACGAAGAGGCGTTTCGGGTTCGTTAACCAGAAGTTCGCCTCGGGAACACCAGACTGATGACATCGTGGGGTGTCAGCCAGCCTCCACGAAACGACATCAAAGTAGGCTGCACCTGCCTCTCTATCCTCTGAATCAGCTGGTGTCTCACTTACTGCTGCACCCAATCATTTTCCAAAGTATCTACGTTTATTAAGTAATTACTGTCACTAGTTCCTCTGCAGGGTCAGTGATCAACCTACACTGCCACTTTGACTACTAACAATCAAAATCACTTAGAATTAGATGAGTTAAATTGTTATTCATGTTATTTGCAGTAACGTTTGAAGTATACAATCCTATCATCTATGCTCAGTTTAATACATGGAGGAAACCTCAGTCCTTCTCTCCTGGTCTCTGTGGGTTGTGAAGATATAAGGTCACTGTTGGGTATCGAACTCATTCTTCAGATTTCCAAATTGATAATTGCATTCATATAATTTAAACGGCCAGGCCATGAAAACGATTTGGTGCTCCGAGCTAATTCGTTGATGATTTTCAGAAATGATTGATAAGAAAATTAATAAATTCAAAATCGCTACATGTTTGTCTGAGCAGCAGAGCTGAAGCTGCTTCCTGGTTGTTGATGTGAGACCAGATGTTTGTGTTTTCTCCAGATGTTGTTGATGAGACTTTGTAGAAAACAGCTGGATGAGTGATGTGGTCAAAGTGCAGGAGATAATGTCTGACAGGAGTTTGTTCTGTTCTTCAGTCATCACCTACCTGACACCTCACACCTGTTCTCTCCTGCAGGTCATGGACATGTTGGACTGGCTGTGGGTCTGACAGTTGTTGGTATTTTGCTTCTTGTTGCTGCTGTTGTTGGTTTTATGTTCTATAGAAAACGATCCAGACCCACAGACCAGAATCCAAACCCACGTCCTGAACAAACACCAATGAACCCAAAGGGAACTGGGTCAGACCAGTTGGGCTCTGGTCCTGCTGCTGTCAGGGACCAGTCCAACACAGTCAGCCCAGAGTCTTGACTTCAGTCTGCAGACACATCAACATGTGTATTTATCTCAACTGTGACGTGAACTAACATGAGACGCATGTTCCTGAGTCAGACTCACTGTTTGTTTCAGCTGCTTCATTTTCTAACTTCAAAGCTCTGAAGCTTCAGTTGCTTTAACCACAACATGAAGCTGAAAACTCTGTAAATAATGTTTTTATTTCTAAATTCAGTTTTTATTCATGATGCAGGTCCATGTGGTTTGATCCTAAAAGCTGTTGACTGAACATGTTGCTGCAGGTCCTGAGCTGTTTATTCCAGCAGCTGGTCTAAAGTCCAAACTATGACCTGTTGAAAACTTCAGTCTGTTTAATCCATGTTTTATTTTAAATCTGTCCTTTATGTTTGAATCTGATGTGAGCAGCTTCAGTTTCAGCCTGATATGGTCTGTAAAGCTTTTCTTTAATAAAGTCTGACTGGACTCAGCTCTGACTCTGGGTCTTTCTGTCTGATCCAGCTTTTTCTGGTCCAGTAGTGACCCAGTAACTGGTGGAACATTTGTACTGGACCCAGCTGGGACAGAGGGATTGGACCTACTTGTAGTTTGTGCTCAGCAAAGAAGTAGGTTTGTTCTTCAGGGAAGAGAAAGTCCCAGTTTGTCCTAAACGCACCACGGCCTCAGAAGATCCGGACTCAAGAGAAGCTGCATTTGAGCCTCAGACAAACTTTGCAGTGAGTTTTTGCTCAGAATCAAAGTCGTGCAGTTTGTCCCTCATGGGTTCCAGTGCAGAGACGTTCAGGGTCAGTGAGGAGAGTAGGAGAAGTGAGGACCATCATAATTACATGCATCAATCCACCTGTGCTGTGTGGGATCGGACTGGACTGTGTTGGGGTCATAATAGTATGAAGTTACTGATTGTATTAAGTAACTCTATAGATGTTCATAGGGAAGCAACAGTCAACAGTGAGCTCCTGTGTGAGGACATAAACAGGGAAGGTGTAGTCTCACTAGTGTAATCTGCTATAGCCAGCTAGTTAGAACTGTTGCTCCATAGGGTGGAACACGGAGTTAGCATTCATTTCTTAGAATACATAGTGTTCTAGTTGACAGGGTTGATGGACAGAAGAAGAAGGTAAGAGGCAGAACCTGTTGTTCTAATGAACCAAATTCTGTGCATTGACAATGGATAAATTATTATAAGTGAGTGTTGGAGCGAACGATCAAAACTGTCGTGGGATTAATTTTATAATGTGAGAGTACTGCATCGAAGAACTAACTATATGTGGGATTTTAAAATGAAGAATAAAGTAAAGTAGTGATAAGAGTTAAACTGCCTGATAACAATAGGTTATCGAACATAGGAAACTGGTTTGACACCGGATTATAGATCGCTGTATTGAAACAGCCGGTCGTCCTGGTCTTATAGTCCTTGAGAAGTTCAGGTTTGCCAGTAACCTGATTGAAAACAAACGCACGGCTTGAGTGTCTAAGTGTACACCGGATATCCATGCTGGTTAACTGAGGTTTGCTTTAAGTACATTAAACCTGTATTTATAGTGTGAAAGTTAAAGTGCACATGAAACAGCCGAACTCAGCACAAGTTTGGTTGTGATTGCAAATTGGGTAAATTTTAAAATTGCATGGGCGAACACCAGTGAGGAGCCTGGGAAAAGGAACTTTGACGCAAAGGTAATGAAGAGTGTCCGCTAAACCTGGTGCAGACACATATCTCATTCTATACTGAGGGGGAACATGGACGTGTTGCCTCCTATGTAGCAGAGGCCTGTAATTTCCATCATAGCTATACCTCAACTATGAGAGACAAAATGAGAGAAACAATCCAGAAAACCACATTGTCTGATTTTTAAAGAATTTATTTGCAAATTATGGTGGAAAATAAGTATTTGGTCAATAACAAAAGTTAATCTCAATACGTTGTTATATTCCCTTTGTTGGCAACGACAGAGATCAAACGTTTTCTCCAAGTCTTCACAAGGTTTTCACACACTGTTGCTGGTATTTTGGCCCATTCCTCCATGTGGATCTCCTCTAGAGCAGTGATGTTTTGGGGCTGTCGCCGGGCAACACGGACTTTCAACTCCCTCCAAAGATTTTCTATGGGGTTGAGATCTGGAGACTGGCTAGGCCACTCCAGGACCTTGAAATGCTTCTTACGAAGCCACTCCTTCGTTACCCGGGCGGTGTGTTTGGGATCATTGTCATGGTGAAAGACCCAGCCACGTTTCATCTTCAATGTCCTTGCTGATGGAAGGAGATTTTCACTCAAAATCTGACGATACATGGCCCCATTCATTCTTTCCTTTACATGGATCAGTCATCCTGGTCCCTTTGCAGAAAAACAGCCCCAAAGCATGATGTTTCCACCCCCATGCTCCACAGTAGGTATGGTGTTCTTTGGATGCAACTCAGCATTCTTTCTCCTCCAAATGTGACGAGTAGAATTTTTACCAAAAAGTTCTATTTTGGTTTCATCTGACCATATGACATTCTCCCAATCCTCTTCTGGATCATCCAAATGCTCTCTAGCAAACGTCAGACGGGCCTGGACATGTACTGGCTTAAACAGGGGGACACGTCTGGCACTGCAGGATTTGAGTCCCTGGCGGCATAGTGTGTTACTGATGGTAGCCTTTGTTATTTTGGTCCCAGCTCTCTGCAGGTCATTTACTAGGTCCCCCCGTGTGGTTCTGGGATTTTTGCTCACCGTTCTTGTGATCAATTTGACCCCACGGGGTGAGATCTTGCGTGGAGCCCCAGATCGAGGGAGATTATCAGTGGTCTTGTATGTCTTCCATTTTCTAATAATTGCTCCCACAGTTGATTTCTTCACACCAAGCTGCTTGCCTATTGCAGATTCAGTCTTCCCAGCCTGGTGCAGGTCTACAATTTTGTTTCTGGTGTCCTTTGACAGCTCTCTGGTTTTGGCCATAGTGGAGTTTGGAGTGTGACTGCTTGAGGTTGTGGACAGGTGTCTTTTATACTGATGACGAGTTCAAACAGGTGCCATTAATACAGGTAACGAGTGGAGGACAGAGGAGCCTCTTACAGAAGAAGTTACAGGACTGTGAAATCCTGCTTGTTTGTAGGTGACCAAATACTAAATAATAAATTCTTTAAAAAAATGTGATTTTCTGGATTTCTTTTCTCATTTTGTCTCTCATAGTTGAGGTAGACCTATGATGAAAATTACAGGCCTCTCTCATCTTTTTAAGTGGGAGAACTTGCACAATTGGTGGCTGACTAAATACTTTTTTGCCCCACTGTAAATGTTGGTGATGGTTGACCGATTCACAAAGTGGGTAGAAGCAATACCAAGAAAAAAAGAAGACGCACAAACTGTAGTTAAGTGGCTAAGAAATGAACTTAGTCCTAGACATGGGGTTCCCCGTAGCATTAGGTCAGATAATGGGTCACATTTCAGTAATAAGGAACTAGCTGCAGTAGAAAAAGCACTAGAGATCACTCACCGTTTGGTGCAGTGTACCACCCAGCATCGCAGGGAACAGTGGAAAGAGCAAATCAGACATTAAAGAGAAAGATTGCAAAGATTTGCCATGGCACGAAGCTGTGATGGGTAGATGCACTTCCCCTTGCTCTTATGTCAATAAGGAACTCTCCAGGTCCAAACACACATTTGACACTACATGAGTTGCTTACCGGAAGGCCAATGCCTGGACCACCCAGGGAGGGAGGTCATATGCCCTCTCTGGATGTGTGGCAAGTAGGTTGTGATGATTACATGACCACTCTGAATAATTTGACTCGGGTTTTGTCTACCCAGGTGCAGCTGGCCGAGCCAGAAGCAACTCCAACTGAGACTCCAGCTGTACGAGTAGGAGCTTGGGTGCGTGTCAAAGTCCACAAGAGAAAGTGGCTTGAACCCAGGTGGACCGGACCCTATGAAGTTGTTGAGGTAACCTCACACGCGGTCCAGGTAAAAGGTAAAGCTGGAGCCAGTTGGCACCACCTTGACACACTGTGCACCTGCATCTCCGCCCTTGGCAAAAGTAGGGGAGGACGCCAAAGCAGTAGGAAATTGACAGGAATAACACACGTCCACCCCAACCATGGCCACAGTTGAAGGAAAGCCATGGCATCCTTTTAGGCATCAGGTAGTGGTCACCACAATAATAGTGTTGCCTTTGTTGTGGTGGGAACTACAGGAGAGAAAGGAACAGGTGCAAAACGATCATTCACGGTCCAAACGATCTGTACCAGGATCAGAAGTAGAGGGCAAGGGAAAGTTGCAAATCAAATGTATAGAGGGACTGGACTGCATAGCCCAGGTAGACCTTTGTAGTGTAGTGGAATGTGGAAGTGGCAGACAGGCACAGTGGTGGTGGACAGACAAGTATATATGTGTGACACGTTTCAAGTGTTCTGAAACAAACTGGAAGGAAGGAGGGTGGAAAAGTTGGGGGTGTGATTGTTCAGAATGGCAGTGGGTATGAATATATCAATATATCAATATGGGTGAACAGGACTGGGGTTATAATCTCGATGATGATTTGAAACCACGACTGACGGTAATAAAAGCAAGCAGTACTACCTCCAGCTGTGCTGACCAAAATTGTAATCCCTTGATCATCACTATAAGGAGACCTAAACTATCTGACTCTGGAACATATGTATTGGAGGTATGGGTCTTAGGAACCGACCCGCTGGGGTTGTTTCATATTAAGGTGACTGAAAATGCCACCCAAGTGCCTAATAAACCACCTGCCTCTACTCCCTCACCAGGTTTGATTCCAGGGATCTCTAATTCAGTAAAATACCTCACAGATTTGACCCAGGAAGACGTGTTAGCCATAGAGACTGGATACACTGATAGAAATGAGTGGTTGGAATGGGTTGGGTATACAGCAAAACGGACTAATGTTAGTAATTGCATAGCACGTGCATCAGCTCGGCCGCAGCTATCCACATCCCCCTACCCATTAGATGAAAACACCAGCCCAGAAGGTCTTAGGTGTGCTGTAGCTCTTTTCCACAACCCCACTGGAGGAATGGGCTCCTGTCAGCCATTCCAGCATCTTTATCCACCAATCTCCCCCAAACAGGCCTCCATACCGCCCTCTGTGGTGAGCTATAGGTGAATTATACCTGTTTTAATTTGACTGGCAACGGGACAAAATTGGGCTTCCTTCCCCACAGCTACTGCACCCACTATGTTAAATTCAAAACTAACCATGCAAATTTAACTAAACAAGATTTTGTTGATCAGAAAACAGGAAGAGCTGAGCTGTGGTGGCTGTGTGGCGGACTGAAGCTTTATGCAATGCTTCCATTGGTAGGGTCGGTGGGGAACCCAGGAGACTCTTTTGATCGTAGAATATATATAGATGCCATAGATGTGCCACAGGGAGTTCCAGACGAGTTCAAGGCTCGAAATCAGATAAGCACAGGGTTTGAGTCCTTGCTTTTTTGGTGGAGCACAATTAACAAAAATGTGGATTGGATTAACTATCTCTATTATAATCAACAACGATTTGTCAGCTACTGCAGGGATGCCATAAGAGGACTAGCTGAACAGCTAGGGCCTACTTCGTTAATGACTTGGCAAAATCGTATGGCCCTACATATGTTATTGGCGGAGAAAGGTGGGGTGTGTAAAATGTTTGGCGCCTTCTGTTGCACTTGTATTCCAAACAATACTGCTCCAGATGGAAGTGTTACCAAAGCGCTGGCGGGACTCACTGTGCTGTCTGAGGAGCTGGCTGGAAACTCAGGTATAGATGACCCCTTTACAAACTGGATACAGGGTATATTTGGTCAGTATTCTAATTTGATTTTATCTGTTAATGTCAGTAGCTGTGTTTGCTGCTATTCTTGTTTGTTGTGGCTGTTGCTGTATCTCTTGTCTCCGCAGTTTGTAACTAAAGGAGGGGAGCCTAGGTCTACGATACAGATGCCGTTGCTACAGGCTATCCCTTCAGATGGTTCAGGTGACTCAGTAGCTGAGGAGGATACTCTGACATAGTTGCATGCCCCATAGAGTATCAGTGGTTTAGAGCACTGCCCCCACGGTGTGACTGGGGTGGAACAATGATGGAGTTTCGGGGGGCCTCCTCAAGAAGGAATACACTTACTTTATTTGCTTTAGTAAAAATAGAATTCACACCGAAAAGTGTGAAAGGAGGGATTTGTTGGGGTCATAATAGTATTAAGTTACTGATTGTATTAAGTAACTCTATAGATGTTCATAGGGAAGCAACAGTCAACAGTGAGCTCCTGTGTGAGGGCATAAACAGGGAAGGTGTAGTCTCACTAGTGTAATCTGCTATAGCCAGCTAGTTAGAACTGTTGCTCCATAGGGTGGAACACGGAGTTAGCATTCATTTCTTAGAATGCATAGTGTTCTAGTTGACAGGGTTGATGGACAGAAGAAGACTGAAGCCACCTACAGGGTCTAGGCTCATCGGGTGGGATGCATATCGTGCCGAGGGGCCACCACGATGGGAGGGCTGAGTTTAAACCACGGTGCCTCCCCAACTGTTTAGATTAAATAGATGGAAACACATTCCCATATATAAGTTTGTGTAATGCTCAGTTAGACACTTCTCTCTTTGTGAAGTTGGTTGGAGGCTGCGATTTTATGGACAAAGAGAAGTTCATGTACATGATGATTCTTCAACGCAAATAAATCTTCTGAATTGATTTATTGAGACGAGTCCTCACTGCAGAAAACGAACGAGCTTACAACTGTTATAGGTTAGTTAACGTCAGCTACCCAGCGGTATATAAGGTACTTCAAATTAGAAGTATATAAGGTAGTTAACGTCAGCTACCCAGCGGTATATAAAGTACTTCAAATTAGAAGTACAGTGGGTACGGAAAGTATTCAGACCCCTTTAAATTTTTCACTCTTTGTGTCATTGCAGCCATTTGCCAAAATCAAAAAAGTTCATTTTATTTCTCATTAATGTACACTCAGCACCCCATCTTGACAGAAAAAAACAGAAATGTAGAAATTTTTGCAAATTTATTAAAAAAGAAAAACTGAAATATCACATGGTCATAAGTATTCAGACCCTTTGCAGTGACACTCATATTTAACTCCCATGCTGTCCATTTCTTCTGATCCTCCTTGAGATGGTTCTGCTCCTTCATTGGAGTCCAGCTGTGTTTAATTAAACTGATTGGACTTGATTAGGAAAGGCACACACCTGTCTATATAAGACCTTACAGCTCACGGTGCATGTCAGAGCAAATGAGAATCATGAGGTCGAAGGAACTGCCCAAGGAGCTCAGAGACAGAACTGTGGCAAGGCACAGATCTGGCCAAGGTTACAAAAGAATTTCTGCAGCACTCAAGGTTCCTAAGAGCACAGTGGCCTCCATAATCCTAAAATGGAAAAAGTTTGGGACGACCACAACTCTTCCTAGACCTGGCCGTCCAGCCAAACTGAGCGATCGTGGGAGAAGAGCCTTGGTGAGAGAGGTAAAGAAGAACCCAAAGATCACTGTGGCTGAGCTCCAGAGATGCAGTAGGGAGATGGGAGAAAGTTCCACAAAGTCAACTATCACTGCAGCCCTCCACCAGTCGGGGCATTATGGCTTAGTGGCCCGACGGAAGCCTCTCCTCAGTGCAAGACACATGAAAACCCGCATAGAGTTTGCCAAAAAACACATGAAGGACTCCCAGACTATGAGAAATAAGATTCTCTGGTCTGATGAGACCAAGATTGAACTTTTTGGCGTTAATTCTAAGCGGTATGTGTGGAGAAAACCAGGCACTGCTCATCACCTGCCCAATACAATCCCTACAGTGAAACATGGTGGTGGGAGCATCATGTTGTGGGGGTGTTTTTCAGCTGCAGGGACAGGACGACTGGTTGCAATTGAAGGAAAGATGAATGTGGCCAAGTACAGAGATATCCTGGAAGAAAACCTCTTCCAGAGTGCTCAGGACCTCAGACTGGGCCGAAGGTTCACCTTTCAACAGGACAATGACCCTAAGCACACAGCTAAAATAACAAAGGAGTGGCTTCGGAACAACTCTGTGACCGTTCTTGACTGGCCCAGCCAGAGCCCTGACCTAAACCCAATTGAGCATCTCTGGAGAGACCTGAAAATGGCTGTTCACCAACGTTCACCATCCAACCTGACAGAACTGGAGAGGATCTGCAAGGAAGAATGGCAGAGGATCCCCAAATCCAGGTGTGAAAAACTTGTTGCATCATTCCCAAGAAGACTCATGGCTGTACTAGCTCAAAAGGGTGCTTCTACTCAGTACGGAGCACAGGGTCTGAATACTTATGACCATGTGATATTTCAGTTTTTCTTTTTTAATAAATTAATAAAAAATTTCTACATTTCTGTTTTTTTCTGTCAAGATGGGGTGCTGAGTGTACATTAATGAGAAATAAAATGAACTTTTTTGATTTTGGCAAATGGCTGCAATGACACAAAGAGTGAAAAATTTAAAGGGGTCTGAATACTTTCCGTACCCACTGTATATAAGGTAGTTAACATCAGTTAACATCATACCAGCGGTATATAAAGTACTTCATATTAGAAGTATATTTCATTGCACCAAAGCATTTTGGTTCAAAATAAACTGAAGTGACATTTTAATATAAAGTAAAATAAAAGTTCCAAATGCTTAAATATCATCTTTGCATTTTTTAACGTGCCCTTCTGATTAAACACTGGTCCCCAGAGGCCCCCACAGTAAAACTGGCCTAGAACTGCTACTGTCTCTTCCTGGCTCTGCTGGAGGTTTTTTCTTCCTCTCCACTGTCACCAAGTGCTGCTCATAAGGGATTTGTTGGGTTTTTGTTTTTTGTAAAGTGCCTTGTTGATTGTGTTGTTATTGGACCCACTTGGTATCGGACCAGAACCAGATTCTGTGGTATGACCCAGGTCTACCATCACACTGTGTCAATTAAATGTGGGCCTGGACAGTTTGGTTGTTATTCAGACACCAACATTAAACGTATGGACAGTGATGGTCAGAGTCAGAAACTGCTCATTACACAAACAAACTGATAAAACAATCCAGTTTTTGTAAAACAGGTCACGGACTCTGGACTATGGCAACAGGAACCATCCTCCATTACAGCTCGAGTAAACGACATGAACTCCGCCTTTAGAGGCGGAAGAGAAGAACAACAATGCCCCATGACATGACCATGACTCAGGGCCCCCACTCTGAATAAAACCTCAGTAAGACCAGAAGTCTGTTAGTTTTCAGAAAATATTTGACATTTAACAGGATTCAGGTTTTCTCCTCAGAGAAACTTCTGAAAATGTGTTTTCTTTGCGTCTAATTATCGACTGTTGGAAAGAGGAAATGAAGACACGTCTCTGCTCCGTTGCAGACACACGGACAAAGTCTGAACCATCGATAAACAGTTGATAATGATTTATACCAGATTGTTCTGGAACTCCAGTCATTGAGCCCAGACCTGAACCTGTTTCACTGGAACTGGTTTCTTTCAGCTCAGTAACTAACAGCACAACAACAGTCAATAACGTGGGGCATTCACTGACCCAGCTTACCTCCATAGACAGGACCCAGCACCGAGGATCTGATCAGACCCACAGAAACCATCCATGTTAGACAGGTAGACATCCAGTCTGTTGTTTAGTTATCTCTGATATCTGGACAGAAAAATAACAACGTGCAGCAGAAAGTCACAGAGACCAGATCCTGTCAGACTGGCTGACTTCCTGAGCAGCAGTTTGACTTGATGTGGTTTGTTTACGTCACACCCAAACCACCGTGACAGAGGAGTCACGTGATTTACAATGAAACAGAGTTTACAGGAAACAGCTGAGCTGAACAGGTTCTGATGATGATGATGATGATGGGACGTTATAAAGTCACTGTGCCACATATGACCCATCACACACACAGTTTCCTGTTTATTGCAGTGCAGTTTGCTTCAGTCAGCTCAGGGTGTGAACTCATGTCCATGTGGTCCAGGGACAGGAAACCTGAAGGATCTGAACCAGGACCACACTTTGCTGCTGCAGTGATCTCTGCTGTCCTCAGCTGGTTTCCCTACAGGCACATGCACACTTGGTGAACAGAGACCTGGTGACTGTTGGATCCTGCAGAGAGATCAGCTCTACAGGATCCCTGTTGCTGCCAGTCCAGCTCTGAGCTCCACTGCAGCCACTGACACAACCTGCTGACTGTGGACTGGGAACAGGTGAAGCTGTGAGGGACCTCACCACATCATCACGTTTGTTCCCAGAGGCAGCAGCTGCTCCTGACTCCAGTGGACTTTGGACTCAGGTTAGCCTGAAACAGCACATGGCAGCAGAGACTCAGGACCACACAGTGATCCGATCAGTGTCAGAACCAGACAACCAAGAGGTGACAGTCACATCAGGTGAGTTCAGCTACAGTGAGTTTAAAATGTTCATGACTGAATATCATCACTGTGAACATTCACCTCCTGTTAAAGTCTGAGACTGGGTCCAGTCTCTTTCCACCCACATTAGTTCAGTGGTTACCGTCAGACACTCAGGTCTCACTTCCTCTCTGCCGACCCACAGCTCACTTCTACAGGAAGATGCAGCTGTCTCACACAAATGTCTCACTGAAATTATAAAGTTCATATTTTATGGGACTGTAGCTTCACTAAGAACTGGTTTTCCTAAGTCCTACAGACTCTAGTCAGGGTCCAACCAACAGACCTACTAAGTTTGTTGTCCGCACTGTGGACCAGCAGGTTAAACTAATTATTAACTACTTTTATTTATAAGGCAACAACTGACACAAAGTGCTGTACGCATGAATCAACTAAACATAAAGACAAATTAAATAAAAACAATAAAATTATGAAATGACCTCAGTCTGTCCTGTCGTCCCTCATCATCATCTATTATACAGGTAATAATTAAATCATTCACTGTTTTATTTTGTTCCTCAGTATCTGTGTAACATGGAAAGTGTTTCCATATTTTGTTTCTGTCTTTCTTCTGTTTCTCAGTCTCAGTTTCATCGTCACCACAGAGAAACTTTTGTCTAAATCATAAACGTGTCTCATAGTCGACTCAAACCACATCAACCACACAGGAAGGCTCAGCCTTTAACTGGGACACCAACCTGATCTGAGATCAGAGCTCATGTTACCTACTGAGGATGGAGGCCACGTCTCTGCTCCGTCTGCTCTGTGAGTAACTCTCTGTGTTTGTGTCTCATAACTTCAGATAGTTCAGATTCCACCACAACACGACTGGAGTCCTGATGTTTAGTTTCTTCTCTGTCTCTTTTCCTCTGCACAACATTTTTATGTTTCTGTTCTAGTTTGTTCTAGTTTGTCTGTTAGTCCCAGTCTGACTCTCTGGTTCTGTCCAAGATCCCCTGAGAGCCCAGTTAGTGTGGAGTTACTCTGGAGGAGGCTGCATGTGTCAGAGCACTTATTGGTTCCCAGCCAGAATGTTCCTCATCTCTGATAGAACCTGCAGGAGAACCTCCCATAGAACACATGGCAGAGGACTAGACAGAGATTACCCATCATTCAAAGCAACATACAGTAGATGTTCCATGTAGTCCTCATAATGTAAAGTATATCAACCTGCCAATGAGTCAGACACAGTTTACATTAGTACTGACAGAGTCCAGGAGACCCATTAAGGCCACGACAGGCTGCAGCCAACCAGGAAAACCCACTGATCAGTTTTTGTAAAAGTGTTTGAGCTGCAGGTCATTAAAGGTTTAGTTGGACTGAAACTGTGTCTGCACCACAGCTCGTCTGACTCTGAGTCCCAGCAGCTCCCAGTTTTTTGAAGACGACTTTGTGTCTCTGAGCTGTGAGGAGGACGACAGCTCTGCTGGATGGACCCTGAGGAGGAACACAACCAGACGACAGAGGACTCAGTGTGGAGCTGACTGGGGAACCTCAGCTGGTTCTTCCTGTAACATCAGCTACATTGACCCATCCGACAGTGGAGTTTACTGGTGTGAGTCCAGAGAGGGAGCAACCAGTCAGAGCATCAACATCACTGTCAGTGGTAAGATGAGCCTGTGGAGTTAGTATTGATGAAGCTGTGTGGAAATGGATGAAATGCTGTAGTTTGTCTCTGTGTTGAGGTGGAGCAGTGATCCTGCAGAGTCCTGTCCTCCCTGTGACATTTTCCTGTTTTTTAAGAAAACCCAGCTAAAGCTAATCCAGCAGAAGATCCTCCTCCATGAAGGTGATAAAGTTCATTTTGTTTATTTACCTGGATGTTCATTGTGTCTCTAATGTGTTTACACCATGTTTATATCAATAGGATATGATAAACAACAAAAAAACCTTCAGTTATTGTGACCAGATACCAGTGTTAGCTAGGTGTACCTAATAAACTGGTAACTGAGTGATGTGTTCTGCGTGTTCCTCCCAGGATGAACTTTGAACTCTGATGATCCTCTGACCTTTATAACATTTACTTTTTGACCAGATATGAGTGAAACTAATGTTATTCCCATCAGCTTCAGCTGTTTGCTGCTGGTTAGCAAATGTTAGCATGTTAGCATGCTAATGTGCCTGAGTGAACACAATAAACATTACAGGTGCTAAACATTAGCATGTTAGCATTGTCACTGTTAGCATGTTACTATTTATTTCAAAGCCTCCTGAAAGGTTAACTATCATAAGTAAATACATATAACCCTAAGCCTGATCTGAAACTGGTCTGAAACTGAACCTGGTTCTCACCTACGTGTCCTCACAATGATGGTCTTCAGCTAAAGTCTGTCCACACAAACACAGAAAGACATAAATACACACAGTCTTGTTTTTGTCCCATCTGAGGACATCAGACCTAACCTCACCCTAACCTTCATCTAACCTTACCAACAAGAGGCCCAACAATAAATATAAACTAACACACAGTCAAAGAACAGTCAACAATAAATAAAAGACAACCTTAAACTGAGTCTGTGGTTTAATGATTTATAATATTATAATATAATATATATATAATATAGTATAATATAAATATTATATTATACAATAATAAATTAATAATACTAATAAGTCGTTTGTTGTTGGTCTTCAGGTGGAAGACGAGTCCTCACAAACACCTACAGAGTAAATTCTGATAATCTGATTAAAGCTGCCTCTGTGTGTGTGTGTGTGTGTGTGTGTGTGTGTGTGTTATTAGGGTCAGTCTGCTGACTCAGAGGAAACCAGTTCATAATCTGCTCCCTCCTCAGTCTTCCCTTCACTCCTCTCCTCCTCCTTCCCTTGATTCCTCCAGTGTTTCCTTGTTTCCTTTCCTTTACATCCTCATCATCACCACCTTTATCATTTAATCTGTTGAATAAAATGTTCCAGCTGTGAACTGTGCACATGTGCAGGACCTTAAAATTAAGGTTAAACTGCAGCTGAGCAGGAGAACAGGTGAGATAAACATGAATTAGGCTCCTCCCCCACCTGTGTGCCCAGGTGTAGGTTGGTCAGACGTATCATCTCTGTCTAATCTCTTTATCCCTGTCAGGGTGACGGAGGAGACGCTTTCACTCCGTCCACTTTCTCCTCGTTTCTCTCTGGACTCCAAACACACACACACACCTGGATTTAAAGGGGCCAGGTGTGTGTCCTGTTTCCATGGCGATGAGTTTGATGGGCAGTTGGTGGATTTAGAACACGTAACCGAGGGCGACGGATAATCAGCTGGCAGCTGGCAGGTGAGTAAGGAAGCTGGTGGAGGATGCAGGTGTGATTATGATACAGCCCATAATCAGAATATTCATATAAATAAAGAAAAAATAAAAGACTTTTAATTTAAATGATGTTTAATTGTGTTAAAATAACTGGAGTGTGTGTGTTTTGTTTACAAATTCAGTTTTTTACATTTTCCCATCTGTTGTGTGACGGTTTTTATTTCACTGCAAACAACACAATGATCCCCAAACATTGATTTCACTTTTAACCTGCTGCTCTGATTCCTGTGCCTTTCACAATAAAGGTGCAGGATGTGTGATGTATTGTTTTACATTTTAATTCAAGAATAAAAGCTGGTGATTTTCAGGAGACACAGATTGAAAGAGAAGAAGAACAAGTGCAGCCTGTGTTCAGACCTGATTCAGTGACTCATCTGAGACATGTCTCCTCCCGTCTCCACCAGCAGCATAAAAACTCCATGTTTTGACAAAATGCCGTTCATGCGTCCATGAAGAGGAGCAGTGAAGCTCGTCCTCAACAACACATCTCTGATGAACCTGCAGCGCCTCCGTGTGGACAGAAGGTCTCATGTGGACCCATCAGTGAGACCTCCAGAGTCCGTGTCACTGTTGTGCAGAGCTGGTGCTGAATGTCAGCATGAGCCACACATTTAAACACACTGGGCTGTGTTGTTTCAGGTGCTGGTCAAACTGGTCAGGTACTGGTCCAGTCTCAGGAACAGACTGATGTGTTTAAATCTTATCAGACCCAGCAGCTGTTTTAACAACTGTTAAAAATTCACCCAAGACCCGACTCTTGTCTTACAGACTAACATGTGGTTTCTACAGAGAGCTGTGAAAGCATCATGGGAGTTGTAGTTGTTGAGTGTCCCATGGTGATTCCATGCACAGGTGGAGACTTTAGATAAATCAACATGAAGCTCTGTTAGTTTCTGTCTGTGTGCCCACAGGAAGTCCACCAACATGGCTAAAGTAGCTCCGCCAGTCCCTGCACCTGTCTCCAGGTTAGCCCCGCCCACCATCATTCTTCAGGAGCCAGGTGACGTCAGGGAAGGGAACAGGTGAGTGGCTGTTGAAGAGCATCTTGAAAATGTTATTTGTGGCTGTCTGTGGAGATGTTCATATATTTACCCAGAATTCAGCCTGTCAGGCAGCTGTGGCTGGGGGGTGGGGGGTGTTCTGTTGCTGGTTTCAGGAGTCCCTCACATGTTCCAGGCTCCTGTGAAGGACTCAGCTGCTGGTGACGTGTTTTATCTGACTGTGTTTGTGTCTGTGCGTCAGGGCCCAGGGAGCAGCAGCAGGACTCCTGTTCAACGTCAACAACAACGAGTAAGAAACACACAAACACGTGCACGTAGACACACATGCACACGCCTCATCTCAGTGTGATGCACGTCCTGTTTTCTTCCAGGGAGGAGAAGAAGAAAAAGAAGAAGGAGAAGAAGGAGAGAAAAGAGTAAGTTGGATTCTTCTTCTCTGCTGATTCAAAGGTTCAGGTTTAGGTTTTCTCAGCTGTGTCAGGTCTGTTCAGGTTTCTGGTGAATAAAACATCAGGTAATTCATCAGCCAGTGAGGAGACAAACTGACAAAGTCTTCTTCTCTGGCAGGAAGGAGAAACAGGAGAAGAAGGAGAAGGAAGAGGAGAAAGAGAAGAAGGCCAAAGTGGAGGTGTAGGTTTGGTTTTCATGAGTCACTGAGCTGTGCAGACTGTAGCTGTTAATTCTAATCAATCAAAGTGATTATTGTCTCTGGGTCCAGTCCTCAGGAGATCACAGTCATTGATCCGGCAGGAAACACCTACTACTACTGGCTGTTTGTCATCACCGTCCCCGTCTTATACAACTGGACCCTGATCATCGCCAGGTAACACACACACACACACACGCACACACAAAGTAAAAAATCATGTAGTATCCTGGAATGAAGATAAACAAAAATATCACTACAAATTATAAATTACACAAAGTAGAGTTTCCAGACCTGACTAGAAACAACACTCTGGGTGATTTTCAGGTTTTTAGTTATTAGTGAGGTGAGCACAAACACACTGTCAGGATTGTCATCCTTCCTGAGTACCACTAAACACATTCAGGTTAGACTGGAGAACTACTTAGAACCTAAAACTATCAAGGTGGGCTTTCATGAACTTATGTAGCTTGTTACATAATAGAAAACGATATATGTGCTGTGTGAAACTATCAAACAATAATGTTAAACCACATTCCGGTCTGAAGTTAAAATCTAGAGCCAGAGTTTGGTTTGTCCCTTCTGGGCTACTGTAGAAACATGAAGCTGCAACATGGCTGCCTCCATGAAAGGAGACCCGCTCCTCATGTAGATTTAAAAGGCTCATTCTAAGATTAAGAAAATGCAACGGTTGGTATGTTTCAAAAATTTACAGTTTTGCAGCTTCAACATCAGATTGGAGGAAAAATTCATCTGAATTTGTGTTTTGATTTTCTCTCCTTTGCAGCTGCAGCAGTGAAATGATGTTGGTGGTTCAGGATGAATGAAGTCAGAGAGAAGCAGGTACTTACTACACTTTACTGCTCAATGAGTACTTTTACTTTACTGCTCAATGAGTACTTTTACTTTAAACAAATAGTACTTTTTCTGATTATACTTCTGTGGAGTTTTTCTTTAAAAGATCATTTTTACATTCATGTACTTTTACCTCAGTAAACCTATTCCAGCAGGGGGCACTCCTGGACCAGAGTAACCTGTGACCTTTGACCTGAGCGCCCTGCAGTGTTTCTTCCCCTGGGACATTTTGGTTCCACCTGTGTGTCTGCACATAAACACCAGTGATGAGACTTGAGGCTTTTATTTTGCTCCCACAGACACAGACTCCTTCAGACTCACCTGTCCACACAGGTACGTGGACTGTACCACTGGTCTGTGTCCATCAGCACAAAACTAAACCCAAACATGATCTGTGTGTGTTAGTGACAGTGAATCAGACAGAAAGACACAGAGTCTGAGCTGAGCTGATTTATTATTGAAATAAATCTTTCCAGGACATATCAGGCTGAAACTGAAGCTGCACACATCAGACCTTTTCTTAGGAAAGACTCGTCTGGACCAAGTTCCAAGTGGACCTTCAACAAGGCAACATCCACATGAGGCAGAAAAACAAGAGACACAGCTGAGCCTCAAGACCCACAGAGAAAGAACCTGGTCATTCCATATGTAGCAGGTGTTTCTGAGGCTTAAGTGGATTTTTGGGAAACATCAGATACCAGTCCACTTCAAACCCAACAACGCACTGAGACAGAGACTGGTTCACCCTAAAGACCAGATACCAAAACAAAGAGGACCGATGTGGTGTTTGCTGTCCAGTGTCAGGAAGATTCAGACGGCCCTCCCTCACACCTGTACATTTAAATCAGATTCAGTTTACAGGTGTGGCCTTCACCTAGTAAACACATCAAATTACATTATTGCTCCTCCGATAGCAACAAGCTGGACTCAGCTCCAGATGAACTGGGGACTCGGTGCAAGGACGACCAGCATCAGTGTGAAGAAAACGAGATGACTGTGGACTCTGAGGTGGACTGCATCATCCTGACTGGCCCTTTTCACCGATAGAGCAGGATTTGATGTTGTCTCCTGCTGATGAACTGTCAGTCATCAGCACCCAGACCTACTGTGTGTAAATGTTCACATGCAAATCCAGCTTTGGTGTCACACCTGGACACAGCTGTACAGCTGCTGAGACCACAGGCTGGTTTGCTCTGGTCTGGGTATGAGACTCATCTTTGACTTTATGCTTTGGGAAATACCAGCAGTGTCAGAGAAAAGTCCAGCTGTGTCCTGCAGACCCTGTTCCCATAATCCACTCAGACTCCAAAGCCTGAGCAGCTACAGGTGTGACTGGACAGACGGACTGTGTGTCGTGTTGGTCGGGCAGTTATTTGTGTGGTTGGTTGGTTTGTGTGGTTTGGCCTCGTCAGACAGACAGAATATAAAAGTTATAAAAAGTCATTAAGTTTCTAACGACGTGGACGGACACACGTCCAACATGTATTTGATGTTTCCTGAGGCAGGTCTGTGATCGTCCATCACAATGAATCTGCAGCTTCATCTCATCCAGCTTGTTGGCGAGAGACGTTACAGTGGCCTGTTTTAGTCTGAGAGTACAAAGGGACTGTGGAGGACTGACTCAGATCCTCCATCAGTGGGAAACATAAAAACACTGTCACCAGCTGTTGATCCTAAAGAGTTTCCTAACGAACGGCTCCTTTCACACAGCAACGAGGACAGTTTCAGCACAGCCTCACATTTATTTCTGCTTTACATTCAACATCCACAGTAACATAGTTTAAAGGAGTCAAACCACCCTGGATCTTGACTCTGGGCCAGCAGTGTTGGTCTGAAGGACTTTTAGGAGGAATCAAACTTTAAGGTTCAGCACAGTCCAGCAGCTCAGACTGTAGTATTCTAATAATCAAACACCTACAACTAATGAATAATAATAGTAAGAAGTACTGTCCTCAACTCATAATAAGGTAAAGAGTAAAGTCCATGTGTGACACTTTCAGGGCTGTGAATCAACTGGACTCACCTCCAGACACATAGACCAGGAGACAGAATGAAAACCAAACAAAGAGCAGGGACATGGTTCCACTGTTCATCTTCTCTTCTGTCGTCTGGTCCTGTTGATCCACAGACGGTCTGTAATAAGTTTTCACTGGCGGCTGATTGTCTGAGTCTGTACAGGAAACAGGTTTAATCTGTGGATTCACATGAGCTGCCGAAACAGCCTTTTAAAGCCCCCTGCTGGTTGGTCCTGGTCACTGTGTCCACCATGTTCACACAAAGACACAGAACAACAAAGAACCCAGAGACGACAGAGACAGAAACCCACTGAAAAGAAAAAGATCCAAACCCTTTTGTTGCTGTGAAAACAAAAAGAGCAGCTGCTCCACCATGAGTCAGTCCCACTAAGGGCAGAGACCTGGAATAAGCCCCCACCTGAGTAACCACATGATCTCTCATCATGTTGTCTGTTCAGACTCAGGTTGTGTTTGTTTTGCATCAGTTGTTCAGTGTCTTCATGTTGTTCAGTGTGTTCCTGTCATTTTATCATCTTTGGGGGGTTTTCAGTCTCTTTCTAGTCGTTGTGTCGTTTCTTTGTGGTCCACTCAGCAGCTTTAAGTTTTACCTGGTGGCTGATTCTCTGAGTCTGTACAGGAAACAGGTTTAATCTGAATCTGTGGACTCTCAGGTACCTGCAGGCTGGGTCAGATTAAAGAAACAACAGCTCATGTCTTCACTCAGTCAGTCCTCACATAAATGTCTTCATATATGTATCATGCTGTGCATTATGGGATGTATTTCATATTTCCATGTAGCTAATACATGATGGAGCATCACACAGAGTCATGGTCTGAAATATTATCATGTAATATGGATAAAAGCTTCATGTGAACATGGTGGACACAGTGACCAGGACCAACCAGCAGGGGGCAGCACAGACACTTCAGTCATTTAAGGGCCCAACTATCCATCATCTGTACCCCCTTAGTCCTAACCAGGGTCCCAGGGACCTGCTGGAGCCTATCCCAGCTCTCTTTGGGTGACAGGCAGATGTAACAGTGCTAACCACTGAACCACCGTGCTGCCACTTTAAGGTCCCAGAAGGAGAAAATGAGAAATGTGAAGTTTCCAGAACAATCAGCTCCATCATCACAGACACTGAGTCACAGCAGCTCCAGGAAAAGTCACAGACTGAACAACAGACAGTTCACTTTGTTGGTCTGCACAGAAACTGGCTCAGTTTGGACTCACTCCAGGTCCAACTGGGATTTGACTAAATGCAAAACATTTTCAAATATATAAAACATGTAAGTTTCACTTTCAGAGACGTTTCTGGGAACAGAAGCTTCTTGTTTGAACTGTCTAATCACAGACACACCTCAAACAAAAATACCTGCTGGTGACGTGTCTGCTCATGTTGACAGAACCATATAATCATAACCAGATGTCAGCACATGCTCTCAACATTGACTGTGTTGGACTGGTCCCTGACAGCAGGACCAGAACCCAACTGGTCTGACCTGGTTCACTTTGGGTTCACTGGTGTTTGTTCAGGACGTGGGTTTGGATTCTGGTCTGTGGGTCTGCATCGTTTTCTATAGAACATAAAAGCAACAACAGCAGCAACAAGAAGCAAAATACACAATGACTGTCAGACCCACAGTCAGTCCAACATGTCCACCCTTGTCTCCTCCATCTTCTCTGTGACCTGCAGGAGAGAACAGGTGTGAGGTGTCAGGTAGGTGATGACTGAAGAACAGAACAAACTCCTGTCAGACATTATCTCCTGCACTTTGACCACATCACTCATCCAGCTGTTTTCTACAAAGTCTCATCAACAACATCTGGAGAAAACACAAACATCTGGTCTCACATCAACAACCAGGAAGCAGCTTCAGCTCTGCTGCTCAGACAAACACACACTCACCTGCTGAGACTCTCAGGTGGACGGTGCTGATGAGTTCAGGTGCTTTTGATTGACCCTGGAAGACACGACACTCGTATGTCCCAGTGTCAGTAAACGTCACATCCTTCAGAGTCACAGACACGTCTCCATCCTTCATCTGTGAGTCCTTCAGCTCCACCCGCTCCTTAAAAGATGGATGCTGGTTGTCTGGGTCAGACCTCCCATTCCGGTACAAGAACACATAGTCTGGATCCAGATCAGGTCTGGTCCACTCCACAGTTCTGATCTCTGAGCTGCTGGGAGCTCGACATGGCAGAGTGACAGTGTCTCCAGGTTCAGCTGTGATGTCTGAAGAACAGAGGAACAGACAGAGACCAGAGGTTAGAGGGTCCAGGTGTAACTTCCACAGCAGCCAATCAGAGTGAGGGGCTGTCAGAGAGGGGACATTAGTCTCTGCTGAACTGGGTCAGAGGGGACAGCAGGGACTGGATCTGGATCTGAATTATTCAGTCTGACCTGAACAAAATCAAACAGGAAGAAACTGCAATTCACCCTCACCTGAGTCTGGACTCTAAACTCACCTGAGTCTGGACTCACCTGGATATTCCACCTTCAGGCTGATGTTGTTGACGAGCTTTGGTTTGTTTCCGTTGGTTCCAACGTAACATTCATATGATCCAGTGTCACTGATCCTGACGTTCTTCAGAATCACAGAAAAGTCTCCGTCCTTCATCTCTGGATCTCTCAGATCCACTCGACCACGAAAAGCTTCATATTGGGCTTCTTCATCTATCATGTGGTCTCTGAAGACGAAGACATAACCCCGTGACTCCAGATCAGGTCTGACCCACCTTAACATTACAACATTATCATCTTTGGATCCTCGACACTGAAGAGTGACGTCTTCTCCAGGTTTGGCTTCGATCTGTTCTGGGTCTGGACCACAAAAGGAAACAGAAGCAGGAATCAGTACCACAGCTCTCTGGGAAACATTTTTATCTTCATCTGTTCATCAAACAGCTCTGCTGTCTGGACCAAGTCTGTGCACATTAAACTGAGTTTGACACCAAACCTATGAGTTTCTAAGAGAATCGACAAATGACTGGAAGTAGAAAAAAGTGCATGTGTGAACACCAGAGTTTGTAGAAACAGCCTGAGGGGAAGTGGAGAACAGGCCCCACCAGGTGTAGCAGTTTCTCTAAAGGAAGATCCAGAGGTGGAGTCTGGTCCCTGGTGGACCTGCAGCTGAAACAGCTTTGATAAGATGTGACAGTTCCACAGTCTAAACTCACTGGGCTCATCATCCAACAGGAGCCTGATAATCAGAACTGCATCATGGGACCACCTCAGTGGGTCCAGACTGGTCCGATCAGGACTTTTCAATGGGACTGAGAGGGGGGTACATTAGAAACCTTTAATAATGTGTTCAATAGGAAAATATTGTCCATGGATCTGATTGATTGTCTCCTGGTGGGAGAGTCCAGAAACCAGTCCAGTCAGTGTCCATGAACAGGTCAGAGCCAAAAACCCACATGTCTACCTGGTCCTGATGAAAAGAGCCTGATAACAACAACAGAATAATATAATGACAGTGAGTCTGATGCTGCTGAAGCTGCTCTACAGGTTCTGACCTGCACTTCTTCTAAACCTGTCGTGGTTTAATGGGGCCCAGAAATGCAGCTCAGTCGGTCCCAGTCCTGGAGCCGCCAGGGTGAAGGGTCCAGACCCAGTCAGTGAAAATGTAAAGTGGATTATAGTCACAAGCGGCGATGAGCGGCCCCTGCCTCCGGCGAACCGCACACAGCTGTCAATAACGTGGTGCATTCACTGACCCAGCTTACCTCCATAGACAGGACCCAGCACCAAGGATCTGATCAGACCCACAGAAACCATCCATGTTAGACAGGCAGACATCTTGTCTGTTGTTGTTTAGTTATCGCTGATACAGGAACAGGAAGTTGTCGGACTGCGCAAACTCCTGAGGAGCAGTTTCCCCCCCCACCCAACGCAAAACTTCGCAGAAACAGTCTCAGTCGTTTGTGCTGGTTTGGTTTTTCTTAGTACAGTTGAAGTAACAAGGTGAGACCCAAACGGATCCTAACTTAGTTAAGTTACCGATGGACTGTGTGTTTCCAACTTATAGCAGACACAGCGACTCACCGGAAGACGGACTGTAGCACCAACTCCAAGGTAAATGTTCTTACTGTATATCATTATGTTAATAACAACAGCATGTCATACAATGTGTCTGCTGTGTCTCTGTGCTTATACACACATAAGCTTTGTATGTGTTTTATATGCATGTATGTAGAAATGCACCTCATGACTCAATGAATTAAGCCAAAATGATTTTACTGTGAAACTGAATTAAAGTGAACTAACATCTTAACATCCATTAACACAAATAATGGACCTTTAAACACTTAAAAACACTGACAGGCCATGACTGTCTTCAAACCAAAACTGACTTCCTGAAGAGCAGAAACAGCTTCTCCAAACAGGAAAAGGAAAACAAGGGTGACATATAACAAAATACTTGAGATTAAATGTAAACAGTGCAGTCAGTCTTTTGTGTATTACACTGCATGTGGGCAGATTTAGTTTTTTTCTGACACTCCTGTCACTCCACTTCTCAGGTCATCATAAGTCTCCCAGACTCATGGAGACCTCCTGCAGTAGGCTACATAAGGTCCAAGACTAGCCTGGGTTAAGCCTCCTCTGAAAGCGATGACTGTCCTTAAAGTAAGTCTCTCTGCCTGGAGCATCAGACTGGGGGGAAATTCACTCAATGGAAATTCTATGGAATTACTTCCCAGGTCAGTGTCAATCCACAGAAGTTCTCCCAGACTGTAACTGTGAGACACTTTCCCTGCACAGACCTCTTGTCCTGATGTAGAGTCTGTCTTGAATGCAGAGGGACACTGTGATGGACTTTGGACTGGCCTGAGGCAGGGGGACTCCGGAAGGTTAAGGCCTTCTTCCACAAGCACACAAGTGCTTCCATAAGCACTGACAGTCTTTCCCCCCTCACAGATGGATCTGCATGGAGCCACTCAGGACAAGGAGAGAGATAGGAATTCCTCTTTCTCTTTTTGGGTGGAAGAGCTAGGCCTCTCCAGTTTTCAACAGAGTCGTCCTCTGTTGGATGGATGTTTGTGACAAAGTCAGACTTCCCAGAACAGGAAGGATCCATTCCTGGTTTTACATCTACACTGCAAGTTATGGCTGATAGTTGATTGGCTTCTTTGACAATCACTGTTGCAACAGCTGCATCTTCTTCACCCTCTTTACTTTTTTGTTTTGCATAACAAATGTGCATGTTGCCTTCAATGAAGGACAATTGTCGAGCAATGAATCGATCCACCCGAATCAGCAAGTTTTCATGCTTGAAAAGACCACGTTTGATGTTTTTGAACTCTGCTTCAACATTGGCTGAACTTGTGATGATGTTGGTGCTTTGGCAGTGAGGGATCATTACCCCTGTCCAGAGTGGTAAGTAGCTTGCAAGCCAGATTACTTTGGGAATGATCTCAGGGAGGAAGTGCATATTATCACCATCTCCATTAGCCACGACAAGTGACCTGCTTTCTTCACATATTTCTGTCACCCACTGCTATAGGTCTGTCTGTGTTTGGTCGCCCACCCACTGCGTTTGACCTGCTTTTTCCAGTTCCTCACCCTCTACATCTGGAATGATGACACACTCTTCTGCACTTCAGGCTTTCAGGTATTTCTTGCACCTTTCTGATATGAGGGGGACTCCAGAGCCGTCCTTGCCCTCTGCTTCACTGAGAGCCACAGTGGTAATGCTGCGTAGTAGTAGCTCTTTAGCATCGTCCATGGACTGTGACTTAAGAAGCTGTGCCATTGATCTCACAAAGAAATCTTTAATGCGATGTGTTTTTTTCTTCAAGCCCGGACAAAACAAGGTGGCACTTTTGCAGACTTACCAAGTAAGACGCCACAACACACACATTGATGTAGGTCTTCAGATCAGGATGAGAAGTAAAAGCCTTGACCAAAGCTCCGAGCAAACCTCTTTTGGAGTTGGTGCACCTGCACGTATCCATTCTGTCAGCCAGTGTGTTACTGCATTAACATCATGTCTCTCTGACAACATTTGCACGACTGGGACACTTGAGCTCACGTTACCTGCCAGAACGCCCTGATATAAGAAGACATGGCCTGACATCCTGTTTGGTCTCTGTAGTTTCCTCACTACTGAGCCAGGTGCATCAGAACTCACAGTGGGGTCAGTAGAAGTCTCTGATAATGACTTGTACATATACATTTGTGTTTGACTCCAATAGTGACAGAAAGACTTGTCCAGTCCAGTGTCTTTAATGCTACCACTGTGAGGTGGGCTGTACTTTAACATCTGCAGTGACAAAACAGGATCCTTGTCACCTAGTTCTAGGGCATTTCTCTCTGGCTTTGCTTTGTGCAGGGTGGCCAAATTAGGTAGATGGCTTGGCTCAGGATCTCCAAAATCCATCAGCTCTGTTGCCTCCGGTGCCCCCCACACATGGGGTTCCATTCTACCCCCACACAGGTCTTTGGATATCTGCTCACGCAGGTTACCAGACATCGGACGCTTGGAACAGCCAGTGTGCAGGGAGTCATCTGTGTTTTTCATGAAGCACTTTAGCAACATTGGGCTGACACTCCTTACACCTGCCTCTGATCTCTATGTGTCTCTCTGTGGCTGATGGATAGACCTTGGCTCTGTTAAAGGTCTTAGAGATCTTGTTTTTGTATTGAACTGTTTCAGGCATAAATTCAATCCATTTCTGAAATGGAACTTCAAGATCAAAAGTCCAGCACTCTTTAGGTCTGGGGGAAAGGGACCCTGGCTCAAAACCAGTGTCATCACTACTGACACTTGTTTCATCACTTCTATCACTTTCAAGAGTAAACCCTAAAGCAGTCCAGATGTTGTGTGTATGGAGCCTTTGCAGTGATCCTGTTCTCTAGTTGCTCACTAAGCTCTGTCCAGATGTTTGATCAGGAGTAGCTGTGTTGCCATGTTTGACTGTGGCCTCTTTTGATGAACACAGGACTGCTGGTTTCTTGGGCGTCTGGCATAAGCAAAACATAATTACTCACTTAAATAATCCTGACTCCAAAAATGTCATGTATAGTATAAACCTGTATTACTGTATTGTCCCTAATATAAGGACAATATAGTAATAATCTGTTATATCTCATATTACTAACAATAGAGTAATGTTGAACATATTCTCAAACTAACATGGGTCATATGTACAACTGTAATTAGCATTTAATTGTGATATAAGTGATATAAGTGTTAGCAATGTGTTTTTGTTCAGTAAACATTGGAAATCTTAGCTCACTAATTCTGTACCGTTGTTCTTGAAGTTACCCTTAGAAAAATCAACCTTTGTTTTAGTATCGTAAGAGTAGTAACCAAGTACCATAACTTTTATTATTTGTATATTTATTACTATTTGTAACTTTATCCACTTTTCCTCTAACTTGACTTTCACAACAGCATCTTGAACCTCGTGGTATCAGACGATACTCCTCGTAAATAAGGTCAATAAGGTCAATCAGGTGGGAACTAAAGCGCTGAAGTTACATGAAGCCACCACTTGATGGCGCTGTCGCACAAATCTATTTTAAGTAAGACGGTGAGAGAAAAAGAGTCTGACAGCAGATGAACATTGAGCTGCTTTTAATAAACACAACGACTACAAAGATATTGTTCTATTAAAACATCACTAGAAACAAACAAGTTGGTAAGAAAGTGAACAAGTGAGCAACCCAAAATAAAAGCAAAATAAAAAGCAGCACAAACGACTGAGACTAGTTGTTGTAAGTTTGCAGCATGTGGGGGGCTGAGTGACCGGACAATGACCTTTAAATAAATCTTTTATATCTAAAAAACCAAAACCGCACAAACGAGACTATTTTTGCGAAGTTGGGGTGGTTTGGTTCTTCACGGAGGTTTACGCGGTTGGCCTGTGTCCACTCAAACTGTACATGACGGAGGAGTCCAAGCTGGAGTCCAGCTCTGAGCTCCACCCAGTGTCGCCAACTTAACTTATATTCAGCGGGTTTTTAGACCCCTCTAGCGACACATTTATAACAAAGCGACTATTTCCGGTGTTACCGGAGACTTTTGGAGACTCTGATGTGTCTATACTGCTACAGTTCTCACACTCCCTCCCCGTCCCAAAGTCCTCACAGGCGGCCCAGTCCCTCCAGCTGCGGTCACAGCTGGATGTTCACGCCCTGGATTGTAGATGTAAAAGTAAAATGTTGTGTACTGATGCATGACATAATAAATATATTTACATGATATTTTGACTCCTAACGGGTTCTTAAACTTGGACCTCATTATTGAGGTAGTTCCAAATCCAGAAGCAGCCCACACACTCTAAGTTTTTATTCATTGAAAAATCAGCATTTTCGTTCCTTCATGGTTCCAATAAAATGTAGTTTCCAAATGTAGGCTAAGTGCCTTTGTTTAAAATGCTTTATGGACTGACGTTTCCTAGACGTTCAGGTGTTATAGTTTCTTCATGATGATTCCTCTGATGAACTTCCTGCCTTTTGTAGGCCCATGTAGGAACCTTCACAGTATTTTCACCTCCTAAATTACTACGTTCCTTGTGCAGTCACATTTCTATAATGGTACAATTTACTCAGCCTGATGACATTTTGATGACATTATCAGATATGGCAGCTTGTGCTGTGTGTGGTGGTAATGATTTAGTCCTGGTTCATGAGACAATGAGACTTCAGGCATCAGACCAAACCAGCATGGCTGTGTTCCCTCTCCAGTGTTGGTCCAGTTGTCTCTGCTCCATGTTAAACTTCCCACTGACCTGACTCTCATTTCTCTGCAGCTGTGACGTCTCTGCTGAGCTGCACAACAGACCAAGGTCAGTGAGCTGTTACTGTGATAGTTATAATGTAAAGTCATTTACAAACCTGATTGGATTGTTAGTGTTGACTATTGTTCGTCTGACTGAGTCCCAGCAGCTCCCAGTTTTTTGAAGGAGACTCTTTGTCTCTGAGCTGGGAGGAGGACGACAGCTCTGCTGGATGGAGCCTGAGGAGGAACACAACCAGAGAAACCAGGACTCAGTGTGGACCTGACTGGGGAACATCAGCTGGTTCTTCCTGTAACTTCAGTGGTGTCCTACTGTGGGACAGTGGAGTTTACTGGTGTGAGTCCAGAGAGGGAGCAACCAGTCAGAGCATCAACATCACTGTCAGTGGTAAGATGAGCCTGTGGAGTTAGTATTGATGAAGCTGTGTGGGAATGGATGAAATGCTGTAGTTTGTCTCTGTGTTGAGGTGGAGCAGTGATCCTGCAGAGTCCTGTCCTCCCTGTGATGGAGGGAGAAAACATCACCCTGATCTGTAGAACCCAGACATCCTCCGACCTCCCAGCTGATTTCTATAAACACGGCTCCCTCGTCATCGATCGGCCTACGGGTCACGTGACCATCCTCCATGTTTCCAAGGCCGATGAAGGCGTCTACAGGTGTAACATCAGGGGCCATGGGGAGTCTCCACCCAGCTGGATCTCTGTCACAGGTCAGAGGTCACAGACTCCTCATTGAATCAGTAGAGAGGAGAGAAAATGTGAAGGATCAGTCTCCCATGTTGGATTTTCCTAAAGTGTCCTGAGATGGTTGTTTATTGTGATTTTGACACTATACAAATAAACTGAACTGACATTGGCCCCATCAATAAAGAAGCAACGACCCAAATGAACTCACTGATGAACCAGATACTGTACAATAAACTTCACATACACATCAACTACAGGACATGACAACACATTTACTGAACCACATGGATTAAATAGAACAAATACTAACACTCATGTACCATTGATGGTAGATAAACAACAGTTACATCATGATGGCTGTAAGTGACCACACACACACACACAGTGTCTAAAGTAAACACAGCTATTATGTTGAATAGACAGAATCATGTCACTGTAACAGGTGGTCAAAAACACACTTTACCACATTACACATTTACAAACCACACTACGCTAAACCAAACACCATGAACTATCATAGTGACAGTAACATAATGTAAAGACAACTGATGTGTTTGAGTCCGTCTTTTATCATAGACTCGTACGAGTCTTAACAGACTGACTGTTAGAAGCTGTTTAGGCAAAACATTATACTGGTACATACACACACACACACTATATATATACATATATATATATATATTCACAGTATCTGACAGAAGTGAGTCCACCCGTCACATTTTAGTAAATAGTTTATCATTATCTTTTCATGTGACAACACTGAAGAAATGACTCTTTGCTACAATGTACAGTAGTGAGTGTGCAGCTTGTATAACAGTGTAAATTTGCTGTCCCCTCAAAATAACTCACTTTTCAGGGGGATATGTACAAATATCTTCTCATAACTGGCAGCTGTGTCTGCCAAACAAAAAACATCAAATGAAGTAAAACAGCCTGGTGTACTGCAGGTGTGGGAGTTTTTTGCCTTTTTCTTATTTCTTTTTTGCACGTAATGACTTACTCGTTACTAAACCACTGGTTTCTCTCAGTCCACCTGGCTCCTCTTTGGCGTGTGTGCGTGACGTGTGGATAAGCCACGCCCCCTACAGGGTCAACAGACAGTCGTTGCAGGGAGGTGGTGAAACACATTAATGAAGCTCTAACTCTGCTGAAATAAAACAAGTGCACATATAAATTATTTTAATTCAACACTGTGTCAGTTTGTGCCTGTTTCATCTGCCTGATTTGTCCTGGACCCTCATGGGAACAGGAAACTGTTTGGCCGCCATTTGTCTCATCATTCATGAGACACAAAAATGGTATATAAAAAGATATAAAATATAAATACAATAATATAATAATATAAAATAAAACTATAAAACAGCTGTAATTCCTAAATGTTTATTGTCACATGTTTATCCAACCCTCTGAATTAAAGCTGAAAGTCTTCACTTTATTCACATCCTGAGAGTTTCAGTTCAAAGTGACTGTGGATTCAGGCCAAATGGCAAAAACAAACAAAAAACATTGTCCCAATATATGAAGACGTGACTGTGAGAAACAATATAAATGAAACAATATAAACAATAGCAATGATAAATAATAATAAAGTAAATAACGTAGTAATAATATAAAGTGAAGGAGGCGTCTGCTGCTGCTGCACCAAACGTGTTTGGTTTTTTTTTTTTTTGTTTGTGTTTCACAAAACGTGAAATCGTCACCTGCAGAAGAAGGAAGTGGGATTAACTGCTGAGACCAGACTCAGGCTGGTCTCATAGCATCAGTGGGGCCATGGACCAAACGTCTCTGCAGCTGCTGCTCTGTAAGTACAGTCTGTTGGTCTGAATGATCCAGCTTCTGTTTTAGAGCAGCTCAGTAGGACTGTAGTCAGATACTAATGAAAGGCCAGGACCGAACCGAGGGAGGTTTAAGATCAGGCAGCTGAAAGAAAATACACAGCCACTTTAGTTTGGAGGGAAATACAACAAACAGCCAGAAAAACCCTCATCAGTCCATGAAATATTGATCAGTGAGAAGCTGAGACTTCACCTGGAACATAGACTTTGATCCAAATCAATAGATCAATATGGTTCAGATCATTGATGATCAATATCAACAAATAATCTGTTAAACTAACACTGATCTGTGAGGAAGAATTAAAGGACTGTTGGATGTTGGTGTCAGTCAGACCTTAGACTGGATCAGGTTTTATCGATTACTGTTTTTAGTTCATTGATCCACTGAGGTGGTTTTTGAAAACCAGCAGGAAAATTGAACAAAACATCATTTGAAGAAATTTCTTTGACTCATTAACTTAATGCAGAAAGATTCTTTTAGTTCCAGGCAACAATAATCTGTTCTCACCATGATTATTATCTTTATTATTCTTAGACTATCATCACTTCCTGTTCATTCATAGAAACAGTTTGGAGAATCAACTGAACTGATTAAAAACTCACATCTAAAAATGATGGATGATCTTTGTCTTGTTGTTGTTGTTGTTAATAATAAATGACAGTAAATATCTGGTGTGTGATTGTTAAAGTTGTGTCTCTGCTCCATGTTAAACCTCACACTGACCTGACTCTCATTTCTCTGCAGCTTTGCTGTCAGTGCTGAGCTGCACAACAGACCAAGGTCAGTGAGCTTCTCTGATCATCTGACTTTACACATGGAGGTCAGACAGCTGGTCCTGATAGTCTGTCAGAGCCCTGATCCTGGTCTGACCCTGGTCTGTAAAACCTGTTGTTGTCTGATGATGTTGGGGAGAAAAACTGTCTATTACTTTACATTCAGTCTTAAATTTTGACTCTGAGCTGATGGAGAGTCGCTGCTGTGAGAAACTGTCTGATCCACCAAACACACATGAAGATCTTCACTCAGCAGCTGCAGCTTTAAAACACTTTTTCTGCTGCAGGAACTAAGAGACTAACAGACTAAGGTTGTTGTTGTTGTTGTTGTTGTTGTTGTTGTTGTTGTTGTTGTTGTTGTTGTTGAACAGCTCGTCTGACTCTGAGTCCCAGTAGCTCCCAGTTTTTTAAAGACGACTTTGTGTCTCTGAGCTGTGAGGAGGACGACAGCTCTGCTGGATGGACCCTGAGGAGGAACACAACCAAACAGAGGACTCAGTGTGGAGCTGGCTGGGGAACATCAGATGGTTCTTCCTGTAAAATCAGCTACATCGTCCCATCAGACAGTGGAGTTTACTGGTGTGAGTCCAGAGAGGGAGCAACCAGTCAGAGCATCAACATCACTGTCAGTGGTAAGATGAGCCTGTGGAGTTAGTATTGATGAAGCTGTGTGGAAATGGATGAAATGCTGTAGTTTGTCTCTGTGTTGAGGTGGAGCAGTGATCCTGCAGAGTCCTGTCCTCCCTGTGATGGAGGGAGAAAACATCACCCTGATCTGTAGAACCCAGACATCCTCCGACCTCCCGGCTGATTTCTATAAACACGGCTCCCTCATCATCGATCGGCCTACGGGTCACGTGACCATCCTCCATGTTTCCAAGGCCGATGAAGGCGTCTACAGGTGTAACATCAGGGGCCATGGAGAGTCTCCACCCAGCTGGATCTCTGTCACAGGTCAGAGGTCACAGACTCCTCATTGAATCAGTGTATGTGTGTGTGCTGATGTTAACAGGTTCCTGCTCTGATCGGCGTCGTCGTTCTCTCAACTTTACAATCAGCAGCTTCATTCATGTTCAATGTGTTGGAGAAGATCAGAAGAAGAAGAAACTCCAGTTTCTGTTTCATCTCATTTTTCACTGAGCAGCTAAATCACTGAAGCTTTGTCCTTTGATGGTTTTCATCATTATTTCTGCTTCGTTTTAGAGAAACCAGCCACTGCACCAGCACCAACCACTGCACCTCCTTATGTGTTGCCTGTAGCATCAGTCTGTGGTCTGGTTCTCCTGGTGTTACTGGTTCTCCTGGTGAGACGACATGTTCAGAGGAAACCTAAAGGTCAGACACAAACTTCTGGATTTTCCACTGAAGCTTTTGTTTTTCAAAATAAAACATGGACGTTGTGTTTAACATGTTATTTATGTTCCTCAGGTTTATGGTTCTTCCTGACTGTGTATGAATTTTTCCACTGAGCTCAAATGTCCATAACAATGTTAGTGAGTAGATGATGATGTGGATCATTGTGGTTGGTTGCAGCTGGAGAAGATCAGATCAGTGACGTCCGAACGTGTCAGACACGTCAACAACAGCAGCCCGTCAGGAGGATCACAGGTGAGTCTGTATTTGTGTGTGTGGCTTTGGATCTTATCAGAACCTGGTTCGGTCCTGAAGCGTCACAGTGAGTCCAGACCCCAGGACTCCCCAGCAGGATGGATTATACAATGGATTGTTAGGACGTAATAAAACTGTGACGGTGAAATGTGTCGTATTTAAAGCAAAGACATTGGACTCATTTGATTTGACACTTTACGACCTTGACTGATGCTTTAACATCAGTGTTGTGATGTTTGTGAACCAGCCTGAAGCTTCTCTTCAAACCTGTTGTTCTATTCTGGTCTCACACAGTGTGTGTTGAGCTTTGCGTGTCAGTCAGTGTGTAGTTGAGCCTGTGGTGAAGCCGCTAACAGAAGCTCACAGCTCTGTGGTCGTCCAGGTTCCTGTCTGGGACCAAAGCTTCAGCTGAACATGGAGCAGGAAGCTTCACAGCAGAACAAAGACCCAGCTGTTTGTGGGGTCCTCCAAAGGGTCCTGGAGCTGGAGAGTTTGTGAACACAGGGGAGGAAGAATCAGGCTGATCCAGTTTCAGAGAAAGTCTTTCCTGTGATGACACAGGTCAACAGACTGTCAGAGCCTGTTAATGAAACAGGCTCTGAGTTATTTAGGCAGCTGTTGGTGTTTTCATCTGGTTGGTGCAGGACTCAGTTCTCAGGTTTCTCTGTTTAACTCCAGACCATTTTATTCAGTCGCTGAGTCAAAGTGAAGGTTCTGAACTGAACCAGTTTGACTCTGCAGAAGAAGAAAACCATAGAAAGTCATCAGACTAATCCTTTAATAAAACAAATAGATTCTGATCTGAGACAGAATCAACAAACAAAGATCCTCAACTGTTTGTTTTCTGCATCTCACACTGACCAAAAACACTGTTCATAACTTTGTAGTTTTTAACTCTGCATGTTAAACCACAGCAGCAGCTTCTTTCTGCTGGTTCCCCTGAACCTTGGTCTGGTTTCTGACCATAGCATGTTCCACTGTGGGGGATGATTCTGTGAACATGATGTGACAACAGGTTTGTTTGTTTTAAGTCATGTGGTGAAAAGTGTCAGTTTATTTTAACACCAGTGAGCAGCTCTGTGGTCGTACAGTTTCCTGTTTCTGTTCAGTTCCCTCCACCTCTGGTTGGTCTCACTGTGTTTCAGCAGAGGTGTGAAGAACAAACAAATACTTAAACCCTGCTGCCATTTATGAAGTAGTACTGCATCTCTTTATATCTGTACCTGAGAAATAACTTCATGTTCCTGTAGCAGCATGAGTCATGTGACCTCCATGTGCTCCCTGTGCAGACAGAGATCCAGCTCCAGTCTACTCAGCAGTGAGAACTGAAGACATCACTTATGGACAAATCGTCATCGGACCAAACAGGAGCAGAGGTAACTGTGGACAGAGCCAGGCTAACACTTTCCCCCTGCTCCCAGTCTTTATGCTAAGCTAAGCTAACTGCATCCTGACTCCAGCTCTGGACTTCACACACACATGAGACTGGTTTTCATTGAGTCCCCTCAGGTCTGAAACTAAAACTACTGTTTTTCCCAGAAATGTTGGGCTGTTCATTTAGAGAAGAACAGGAGCATAAAAGTGTCAGTCAGCTGAAGTTTGGCCTTAAAGACCTTGGCATCATTCCTGAGGAGAGTCTGGACCTGTACAGGTTTCTGTCTGCTCAGATCTAATTAGAGCAGGAATGTTCTTTAAAGGCTCAGTGTGAATGTGATGATACCAAACGTGCTGTGCCATGAGAACAGAGGTTACTCTGACAGTCGTCTGGTTTCCATCCACCTGAAGCTCAAATTGGAACCAAAGTCAGAGAAAATCATCAAAACCAAATGTGGATCATTCAGGTCTTAATGTGCACGTTGAACAGGTGGATAGTGGCTCAGTCCAGCCTTCACAGTGACGTGTGCAGTTAGTAGTGACTGGAGTCTGGACAGTTCACTGGAAACCAGTTTGTTAAAGGAGCCTCTGGCCCATAGACCAGACCCAGATACACAGAACACATGAATGAAGGTGAGGACACATTAGGACGCTGTCTCTGATGGTGGATATGGATTGAACTGTGTGTGTGTGTGTGTGTGTCAGAGTTTCAGGCAGAGCCAGATGTCGTCTACTCGTCCTTGAGGTAGACTGTCAGACACCAGTCCACCCACTGACGTCCTGCTGGTCTGTAACTGGTGCCCAGAGACTCTCACACCAGACTCCATTCATTTTTTCAAACATTTTACAGGTTGTGTGTTTTGTTGTTGTTGTCTCTTATTTTTGGAAACGTTTAGATGCATTTTTCAGCACAAACCACTGGAACTAAAAACTAAAACCAAAGATTAAAGAAACTGTTAAAGTATTTTTAAGTCCCTCAGCCTCTTTCAGTTTTAGTTTGGTGCACGACAACATCAAGTTACTTGTTTTGTCAGACTTTGATTCATATGAGCCTGTTTAACAGAATCTGATGATAAAATCCAGCTGTTTTGTGGATAATGTCCTCAGTGACTTTACTGTTATTTATGTTTTATTGATGGTTTTTGGACTACGTTCTTGTTGCTGCAGCAGCGATCTGGTTTCTCTGCAGGATCATTAAACTTTGGTCTGGTTTTGTTGTTGTTCTCGTGTGGTTCTGTGGGTTTCATAAAGGCGTCAGATGGAAAATTTGACTTGTTCTGGTTTGGTTGTGTCTAACTGATCCACACCTCTCTGCTGTGCACAAAAGAACAAACGTAAAAACTGAGACCACAGACTGATATTTCTGTCCAACTCTGAGGTATTAGTGCTTTACTTGAGTATTTCCATGTTGTGCTACTTCATCCTTGTACTTCACTCCATGTCAGAGACAAACCTTGGACTTTTTCCTGCTCTACATTTATCTGATAACTTTAGTTCCTTTTCAGAATAAGATGGATCCAACAAAATACAGACTGATCATCAAACTTTATTGATCCCTGAGGGGAAATTCCCAAGATACCCAGCAGTATGGAAAGTACTTCAAATTAGAAGTATATAAGGTAGTTAATGTCAGCTACCCAGCGGTATATAAAGTACTTCAAATTAGAAGTATATAAGGTAGTTAACGTCAGCTACCCAGCGGTATATAAAGTACTTCAAATTAGAAGTATATAAGGTAGTTAACGTCACCTACCCAGCAGTATGGAAAGTACTTCAAATTAGAAGTATATAAGGTAGTTAATGTCAGCTACCCAGCGGTATATAATGTACTTCAAATTAGAAGTATATAAGGTAGTTAACGTCAGCTACCCAGCGGTATATAAAGTACTTCAAATTAGAAGTATATAAGGTAGTTAACGTCAGCTACCCAGCGGTATATAAAGTACTTCAAATTAGAAGTATATAAGGTAGTTAACGTCAGCTACCCAGCGATATATAAAGTACTTCAAATAAGAAGTATATAAGGTAGTTAACGTCAGCTACCCAGCAGTATATAAAGTACTTCAAATTAGAAGTATATAAGGTAGTTAACGTCAGCTACCCAGCGGTATATAAAGTACTTCAAATAAGAAGTATATAAGGTAGTTCACATCAGCTACCCAGCAGTATATAAAGTACTTTAAAGTAGAAGTACATGAGGTAGTCGACGTCAGCTACCCAGCGGTATATGAAGTACTTCAAATCTGAAGTATATAAGGTAGTTAACGTCAGCTACCCAGCGGTATATAAAGTACTTCAAATTAGAAGTATATAAGGTAGTTAACGTCAGCTACCCAGCGGTATATAAAGTACTTCAAATCAGAAGTATATAAGGTAGTTAATGTCAGCTACCCAGCGGTATATAAAGTACTTCAAATTAGAAGTACATGAGGTAGTCGACGTCAGCTACCCAGCGGTATATGAAGTACTTCAAATCTGAAGTATATAAGGTAGTTAACGTCAGCTACCCAGCGGTATATAAAGTGTTTCAAATCTGAAGTATATAAGGTAGTTAACGTCAGCTACCCAGCGGTATATAAAGTACTTCAAATCAGAAGTATATAAGGTAGTTAATGTCAGCTACCCAGCGGTATATAAAGTACTTCAAATCAGAAGTATATAAGGTAGTTAACGTCAGCTACCCAGCGGTATATAAAGTACTTCAAATTAGAAGTATATAAGGTAGTTAACGTCAGCTACCCAGCGGTATATAAAGTACTTCAAATTAGAAGTATATAAGGTAGTTAACGTCAGCTACCCAGCGGTATATAAAGTGTTTCAAATCTGAAGTATATAAGGTAGTTAACGTCAGCTACCCAGCGGTATATAAAGTACTTCAAATCAGAAGTATATAAGGTAGTTAATGTCAGCTACCCAGCGGTATATAAAGTACTTCAAATCAGAAGTATATAAGGTAGTTAACGTCAGCTACCCAGCGGTATATAAAGTACTTCAAATCAGAAGTATATAAGGTAGTTAACGTCAGCTACCCAGCGGTATATAAAGTGTTTCAAATCTGAAGTATATAAGGTAGTTAACGTCAGCTACCCAGCAGTATATAAAGTACTTCAAATCTGAAGTATATAAGGTAGTTAACGTCAGCTACCCAGCGGTATATAAAGTACTTCAAATTAGAAGTATATAAGGTAGTTAATGTCAGCTACCCAGCGGTATATAAAGTACTTCAAATCAGAAGTATATAAGGTAGTTAACGTCAGCTACCCAGCGGTATATAAAGTACTTCAAATCAGAAGTATATAAGGTAGTTAATGTCAGCTACCCAGCGGTATATAAAGTACTTCAAATCAGAAGTATATAAGGTAGTTAACGTCAGCTACCCAGCGGTATATAAAGTACTTCAAATCAGAAGTATATAAGGTAGTTAACGTCAGCTACCCAGCAGTAGCTGATTCATTCATGTGAAATGGGCCAATCTGCACAGTGAGTACTTTTACTGTGAATACTTCAAGTACATTTGGATGATGGTACTTTTGGACTTTTATTGCAGTAACATTTGGAGTCCAGTACTTTTACTTGCATCACTGTATTAATTTTTGTGTACTTCTTCCACAGCTCCTTTGCCACCTGCTGCGACACAGCAGTACATGTGATACTACGTGGTACTTCATGTGTATTATTACACAGAAGGATAAATTCAGAGGTAGTTACTCAGCTACATGTGAAGCTTCATAATTGAAGTAGATTGAGGTGAAAATCAGTAGTTTTACTGCATTACTTTACATCCAGTCCTTCAGGTGTAGTACCACGTGTGTTAACTCAGTGGTTTAGTTGTGTAGCTGTAGATGGTTGAAAGCTCAGGGTTTCTCTGAAGAACCTTAGAACAGGAGGGTATGTGTGCCTGAGGACCAACCTGAGTGTGAGAACAGATGGACAGTGGACACAGCTGCACTGACGTCGTGTCTCAGTGTCGAGGCCAAACCACCAAAGGTTCCTCTGGATGTGAAAGAACTCACTGGGTTCTATCCTGGGTTCCTGTGTTAGGTCAGCGTCTGACCGGAGACAGGAAGTCTCTTCTGTCTTCAGTAACTTGGTGTCATGTGGTTGTGATGAGGAACACTGAGTCAAAGCTGTGTTCTGCAGAGCAGCCAGGTCTTATCATTCCAGGTCCATCTGCTTAAACCTCCTGTCAAAGCCAGACCTGAATTAAAGTAAAAGCTGTTCTAGAATCTGTTGCAGTTTTTACAAAGGTTTGGTCTGAGTCTGATTTACTCTGTGTTCCTGTGTAACCTGTATATATTTAGAACTATATATATTTTAACCTGTATATGTTTATAACTGTATATATTTAGAACCTGTATATATTTTAACCTGTATATATTTCTAACCTGTATATATTTAAAACTGTATATATTTAGAACCTGTATATATTTTAACCTGTATATATTTATAACTGTATATATTTATAACCTGTATATATTTTAACCTGTATATATTTATAACCTGTATATATTTTAACCTGTATATATTTATAACTGTATATATTTATAACCTGTATATATTTATAACTGTATATATTTATAACCTGTATATATTTATAACCTGTATATATTTTAACCTGTATATATTTATAACTGTATATATTTATAACCTGTATATATTTATAACTGTATATATTTATAACCTGTATATATTTTAACCTGTATATATTTTAACCTGTATATATTTATAACCTGTATATATTTATAACTGTATATATTTATAACCTGTATATATTTTAACCTGTATATATTTATAACTGTATATATTTTAACCTTTATATACAGGTTAAAGCTGCAGCTGGGAGCTATGGACTTGTTGTGGACTAGTCCCATTTCAAATTTCAATCAGTATTTATAAAATATTACAGTTTTCCAGATGTTTTCCAGTGGTTATACCCAGCAGCTCTTCAAATTGGCACATTTTAACAAACCTGGACATAGTAGTAACAAAATACTCAACTGTGTATTTAACTTTTTTATTTTATTTTTTATCTGTTTCGCCAAAAGAAACAAAGTTTAGACAAAAGAACAAATGACAGTGTCTTTTACGGGCCACTCCCTATTATGCTATTTCACTCAAACTCCCAGAATGCTGCAGGCCAACATGTTCCACATTCCATTGGTTATACGTCTGTGATGTCACCATGAACGTGTGGGCCAATAGGTGGAAGCGTCCAGAGTCAGACTGGAGGACGTGCTGCTACTGAAGGCTCTGATTGGCTCCTGCTGCCTGTAGCCCCGCCTTACATGCTGTCATTTGTTGAAATGAGGTGTCAATCTGGAGCTCAGCCTATGGACTTTCACAGAGACCTTATTGGTGAGTAAGTCCCCCTTGGAGTATTTTGCTGTTCTTGAAAGAGGCTTTAAGTTGATGTGCTGCTGTTGTTGCATCTTAAAATGGTTCCCATCACCGACAGGACAAGAATCTTTCCACTGATATATTGTTTGTGCATCAGCTCAAACCCTGTGGTTGTTCTCATGGACTTCAGGTTTGGGGACTGAAAGTCTTTCCATGTCACTTTCAGCACTTTGGACGTTGTTGTGGTTGTTGTTGTTGTTGTCGTCTGTCTGCTCTTCAGTGACAAACTGGTGGAAAAGGAAACTGTTCTGAGTTTAATTTAAGAGGACGATGGTTCAACATCTACCAGGTGTAGAAGGTGGAAAATTTGACTTGTACCTGTTTGGTTGTGTCTAACTGATCCACACCTCTCTGCTGTGGACAGACATAAAAAGCACGACCACAGACTGATCTTACCAAAAGTTACTGTGGCCACTTTGAAAACGAAGCTGAAGACGTCTCTTTTTTTTTTTACAGCGTCTCAACTAACAGGCCCCTTTAAATTCTGAACGATGTGAAGATGAAAACATGACAATTGTTTTTCATTTTAAACTCATTTCCATCTCTGTATCTGTAGTTTTATTTTACATTTTATCTTTTATCCTACATCATTTTATCTTTTTGTTGATTTGGTGATGTTTATTCTTGCTTTATGTGAAGCTCTTTGAATTGTCTTTGTCTATGAAATAAATCAACTGCAGCATTTTGTTGTTAAACAGGTGAAATAATGTGCAGAGGAATGTCTGCCAGCTGTGGTGCTGGTCCAGCTCAGCTCACGTCAGCTCTGATGGTTTCTCCTGTAGCTCCAGTGGTTCTGCTGTGGTGTCAGGGGAGGTCCAGTCTGGTTTCTGTAGTTTAAGCCTGATAACAAGGCACACTAAAACATACTGCATTAGCACAGTAAAGGGGACCAAAGACTCAGGACAAAGTCATTTTATCATGTAGGGACTGAGACCAGATGTTAGAGTGTGTGCAGTCACCTGGCAGAGACACATGCACCTGTTCCAGGAGGCCGTGGGTCGTTGGACACACGATAGAAGAGAGAACATGGCCGACAGTGTGGAAAAGACCCAGAGTGTCTCTGACCTCTGCAGGACAGTTACTGTCAGTACAGCAGCACAGAGCAGGACTGAGGGATCCAGGCTCACAGCAGGAGACTTTTATCCAGACTCCCACACACATTTCACCTTCAGACCAAGAAGATCCCAGTAATCACCTGCACACATGTCCAGAGAGGTGCTGTGGGCAGGTTCAGGTCACATCCTCCATCTTTGTGGCAGCTCTAACGCCACAGTACGTGGTGACAGTCGTGGTCAATGAGAGCAGGAGAAATGATCAGCTGATCAGCCGTTGGTCCCTGCAGATGAGAACAGCTTCCCCACATTTTCACAACAACTGACTGTGTTTAGATACAGAACTAATGTCTGACTGTGGCTGAGGATTGAAGGAGGTCGTTCACTAATGTGGATCTGTGTGATTCTAAAAATAAGTGACCATGTTCCAGCTGCAGGAGGAGAAACCACGCAGCTGCTGCACCGCCCTGCACGGAGGAAATGGTGGTTTTTACTGCTCAGACTGAGAAGAGTTTGATGTCAAAGGACCAAGAGGTGCAATGAGACAAACCCGTCTTCAGTGTCTGATCTGTGAGTACCGTGGTTTCTGTCACACTTCAGTCGTTCCAGTCTTAGACCGGAGCTGCAACGGTCAGAGCTTCAAATATTATAAAAGAACATCTAGAAAAATCTGATTTTATTGGTTCGTGTGGAGAAAAGACGTCAAGTGTAAAGATGTGACGACATGCAGGAAGAGAAATGCTCTGGTCAGTTGAAGAAGATGTAAAATACTGTGAGGCTCAGAAAACACAGTGTGAGCTGCTGCTGACGACATCTAGGAAACTTTTCTGGCTGTGTAGTTTTTTACTGTTTGGAGCTCGACTTCAAACAGCAGCAAACACTACTGCAGTATGTGGTGCCAGTATTCTGTGGAGTACTGAGAAAACAGCAGTACTTTTACTTCACAGCACAGACAATTTATTCCGTCAGTGCAGTTTCAAGGTGGGGGCACCAAGCTGAGGGTCTCCATGTGGACCCAGACTCCCCTTGTGTTCCTGAACGATGCCAGAAAAGGCTTAATCAGCTCCCAGTGAAGCTGACCTTTGACCTTTGGATGGAAAGTTTCCTAACATCATAATTTTATCATATTTGTGTGAAATGTGGTCGACTGTTTCCAGCACCGACCTGGACCTGGATGTTTAACCAGGCCTGATCTTTATGTAATAATATAGTCGGTGCTTTAATGGGACTACGGAACCTAAAAGGGGCCAATTCCAACAGTGCAGGGCCTGGTCACATGATGATCACATGACCCAGCAGTCAAACTAATAATGATAATAATAAATTCCCTGTGACACTTTAAGTGGAAAACTGTAGATGATGGATGGAATCACACTTTATGCCATCCAACAGTCTCAGCTGTGTCTGTACCTGCAGGGCCGCTGGAGGATATCCCAGCATGCATTGCAAGAGATCCTCCTGGTCTTAATGGACATATTTTCTAGTTAACAACTTTCCACAAAGTGACTGACACACTGCGACCTGGTTCCTGTTGTGGGTCTGCAGTACAGGGACAGGGCCTGGTCACATGATGATCACATGACCCTGGAGTCAAACTAATAAACTGACCTGACTCTCATTTCTCTGCAGCTGTGCTGTCAGTGCTGAGCTGCACAACAGACCAAGGTCAGTGAGCTGTTCCCTTCTGTCTGATCCTCACAGGTTTCTCCTCTATTTCAGTTTGACAACAATAAAAAGGATGATCAGTGTTTGATTCTCACCCTGACAGCTCGTCTGACTCTGAGTCCCAGCAGCTCACAGATGTTTGAAGGAGACTCTTTGTCTCTGAGCTGTGAGGAGGACGACAGCTCTGCTGGATGGACCCTGAGGAGGAACACAACCAGACGACAGAGGACTCAGTGTGGAGCTGGCTGGGGAACATCAGCTGGTTCTTCCTGTAAGATCAGCTACATCTTCCCCTGGGACAGTGGAGTTTACTGGTGTGAGTCCAGAGAGGGAGCAACCAGTCAGAGCATCAACATCACTGTCAGTGGTAAGATGAGCCTGTGGAGTTAGTATTGATGAAGCTGTGTGGAAATGGATGAAATGCTGTAGTTTGTCTCTGTGTTGAGGTGGAGCAGTGATCCTGCAGAGTCCTGTCCTCCCTGTGATGGAGGGAGAAAACATCACCCTGATCTGTAGAACCCAGACATCCTCCGACCTCCCAGCTGATTTCTATAAACACGGCTCCCTCATCATCCATCGGCCTACGGGTCACGTGACCATCCTCCATGTTTCCAAGGCCGATGAAGGCGTCTACAGGTGTAACATCAGGGGCCATGGAGAGTCTCCACCCAGCTGGATCTCTGTCACAGGTCAGCAGCTTCACTTTGATTGACTCTGATTTCAGCCACATGTTCACCTGACCAGGTGGGCTTCTGTCTGCAGGAACACCTACAACCACAGCCCCGTCCACCACTGCAGTCCCACCCCCAGACTCCACCCCCCTCCAGCAGGTGTTCACAGTGGTCCGTTACCTGGTGGTGTTCTGTCCCTACGTCATCTCCACTGTCCTCATGGTGTCTCTGTATCGACACAGACCCACAGGTAACACTCCGAATCAATCAATCAATCAATCAATCAATCAATACCAGTTGTCTCTGACTCTTCTTGTGTCCAATGTTGATAAATTCTCCATTTTCTTTCTCACCTGCTCTGACTGCAGGAAATCACCTGTCTGTCTCCATGGTGATGACCCCACCCACCCATGCTGAGCAGGGATTGGACGATGACTATGATGACATCCCCACAGAGCATCAGTTCTGATTGGCTCTCTGGTCAGAACCTGTTTGAGCCTCAGTGTGTTTTGGACCTCAGCTATCCATCCATACAGGACATTTGATTGGGAACCTCTGTCTCGTCCTCAGGCCTGTTGTTGAAGGAGATGATGGAGGTGCAGCAGCAGCAGCAGCAGCTGAAAGAGACAATAAAAATATTAATAAAATGTAGCTGGTGTATTGAAAGTGTTCAGGTCAGTGACCTTTGTTCTGGTTCTGATAGGCCTGTTGGTTCTTGCTTTATTGGAGGAGTTTGGTCCTGAGAGGCCTGATCTGGTCAGCGCTGTGTTTTCAGCTCCTCAGACTGACCTTGAACACAACTAACAGGGTCACAGTTCAGACCCTGCATGTCAAAGCTGAAGCAGCAGCCTCCTCTCACTGCATGTTCTGCTGTAGGTGATGATTCTGTGTGAAATGGTGTGACAGTGTTGCAGCACGTTGGCTCCAGTGAGCAGCTCTGTGGTCGTACAGTTTCCTGTTTCTGTTCAGTTCCCTCCACCTCTGGTTGGTCTCACTGTGTTTCAGCAGAGGTGTGAAGAACAAACAAATACTTAAACCCTGCTGCCATTTATGAAGTAGTACTGCATCTCTTTATATCTGTACCTGAGAAATAACTTCATGTTCCTCTATAGTGGTACTATTGCTGCTACTACTACTGCAGTATTCTCAGTGTACTGTACTGTGCCAACATGAGTAGTACTAACAGTAGTAGGGTAGTACTGCAGTATTTGTTCCTAAAAGAAACCGGAGCATCATCTGAGAAATAAACCATGATCCGTTTGAACAGGGACACAGAATCCAGGTCTCTGTCAAACTGTGTGATCACAGTGTTCTGATCGGTTATTGATCGTGGAGACATCATGTGAGCAGTCAGACAACAGCACCACCTGCTGGATCCTCTCTGACATGGTGAACATGACACTGAGCAGGAAGTTCATTTTGAACATGGACCCAGAAACTGATGGTTGGATTTCATGGGAATGAATAACAAGTAGACCCAGTCTGGATCTTTATGGATCCTTATCTTCCCGACCTCACTGTGTTCACCATGAGCTCCTCCCTATGTTTCTATATTCACTATTTAAATCACACTCAGATTGTTTTTGAAGTTAAAGGTTAAAGGTCAAAGTACCTGTCCAGCAGAAAGCAGAGTCACTCTGGAAACACCAGAATCAGTTTTATTGCCAAAAATGTTTGTGTGTTTTGTTGTTGTTGTCTCTTATTTTTAAAGCAGTGTTGCCAACTGGGCGACTTTTAGCGACTTTCTTTCCCCCCTTGGCGACTTTTTTTGTCAAAAGCGAATAGCGACAAATCGAGCTACTTTTTCTGATTTTGTTAGCGACTTTTCAGAAGTTTAGGAGACTTGGACGTGAAAGCACGTATCGTCCTACTACACTGTACACGACACAAGCAGCGGGTGCTTTTGTGAGCCCCTCCCCGTCCCAAAGCTCTCAAATGCGGTCAGTCTCACTGTGGCCTCCCGCAGCAGCTGCAGTTAGAGCAGAGGGGAGGGAGGAGACCCCCCCCCCCCACGCATGCGCAAAGTCACCACCGAGCCCGTTTACAGAGCGGCAAGTAAAAGTTAAGTTACTTAATACTATACTATCACATACTATCATACTATAAATCATTGTCAACATTTGACTCGCTGCATCAGACGTTCTCAGTCACCTGTACCACCTCGTCTACTCTGTGTCTGTGAAGATCTAGCTAGCTCACAATGTCAGTCAAAACTATACAGTCAAAAATACTGCAGGCTCCAGTCCTAAGTGGAGCTAAAACAAAGTTAAGAATAAAAAAATAAAAAACACAAAAACCACACAAAAAATTCCACAAAAAAAAAACAAAGTAACTCCGCCACGGTGTCTCTTTTAGGTCACTTTGCTGGTCCCAAGCCCAGATAAAGGAGGAGGGTTAGAATACAGGACAAACTGATTATATGTAATTTGGGTTATTTTGAAAAATAGTCTATTAAATGGCTAAATTAAAAAATCTAATTGACAAAGGATCAACTGAAAATACATTTACAGTTCTAAACATATTTAATCACTTTTTAGCTCTCCCACAACATTATTCCTTTCTCCCAGTGTCCATCACAAATTGACAAGCAAAATGACACTTATGCAAATTAGGCGATGACGTCATTAGAGACTTCTAGCGACTTTTAGGACAGCCAATAGCGACTGTCCTTACTGAGGAGCTGGCAACACTTGCAGCTGGTCTCAGGACACGCACGGTGACTTTTAATGAACCAGAACCCAAACATTTTAAATCCTCGGGCAGTGTGAGTCCACACGGTGCCGACACACACCGAGCTAAGCATGCATTTAATGTTTAATACACACACAGAGACATGGATGGTGGGACTGACTGTTGGCTGTGAAATATGTTCTGGATCACAGATGTTTATAAAGGAAATGGAAGTCCACTGCTTGATTACAGATAATGGTCCAATATGATTCTTGGTGCTGACCTTCTTAATGTGAGGACTGTCCCATGTTCTTCACATAGTTTCAACCTTGTTGTGAAAAAGGCCCAGAAACAAACTCCTGCATTAACTGATATTAGAACAAGAGCTGGAAGAACTGTGACCTTTGTTACCCGTCTGAGTCCGACCTCTCCAGAGGAGAAGACCCGCTCGGTTACTGGGCTACACCTGCAGCTATGGACCCCCATGTTTTTGGGATGGCCAAGATCTACCTTCACATGGCAGCTCCATCAGTGCCATGTGAGCAGGTCTTCTCCAAAGCTGGAGAGGTAGTGAGCCCCAAGAGGAGCAGATTAAAGCCAAGACTGTAGAGATGATTCTTTTTCTAAAGAAAAACCTTTGAACCCACACAAATGCCAAAGTCCCTGAAATCCCCCATTTATAAAAGAAAAACCAAAGGTGCATAAGCCCCAGCATCAAAACACACAAATCCAGTTTGACTATTCCACATATTTGCCTCATCAAGGCTGCCTGTTGGACAAACATCTTTAAATACTGGATTATACAAACACAATGACACACGTCTGACTAAAGAACTTTGATTAAAGCCTCAGACAAAGACAGAATATAAGATCCATTACAGCCTGAAGCAACGAGGCTCAGTCAAGACATCTGCTCAGATGCAGTTCTCAAAGACAACCAGCAGGTGTCGCTGTCTGACTGTGTCAGAGGCTTCGAAGCAGTTTGTGTTTTCAGGCCACTTGTCTCAAAGTGGCTCATGAAGCGCCACGTCATTATCAAAAACACTCTATTAAAAACGTGACTTTAAACACTAATATATTAATATAAATAAACAACAATAATATAATATATAAATAATATATAAAAATAATAATATAATAACTAAAATAATAATTAAAAAAAGGTTAAATGTCCTGGCACCAGTAGCACCAATAACCCTGTTCCAGCTCCTCCTGCTCCCATGTCTGCCGGTTGTCACACTGGACCCAGGACACCAATCCCTCTAAACTTCCTGGAGGTTGGTGGGAGGGAGAGGAGGACATTTGGGAGCCCTGGAGACCACATGTTTGCACTGATGTGGATGGCTGTAAAAAGAAAAAAGTTATAATTTTAACATCCAAACAATTACTCAAAATAACATGTAGCTAATTGTTATCCATCTTTATAATTATTAGATTTGAATAATCAAATACCCCAAAGCGTAAAACAGATGTAACTTACGGTCTGTGGAAAACATGGAGGATCTCCTGCAGGCAGGCTCATGGGTGATGGTGTGCCTCAACCCGTGCTCCTCCAGGGTGGTGGTGAGGAGGCTGAAGTACTATTCAATGGGCCCCCTCTTGGCACAGGATGCCCTCCCACGGTCAGTGATGTCTGGGGTCCTGGATGTAAGGCGATGGTGATGCTGCTCCCTGAAATGAATCCACCACGTCTGGCCAAGCGCCATTTTTGGTGCCTCTGGGTGGTGGAGGTTGTAAAGGGCCAGAGCGTGGGCCACGACCTTCTTGACCTGAGGCTTTGTCAGAGGAAACCCATGACTGGCAGAATACAAACAGTACTCCACCTGGGAATTCTCATCTTCAGGGGTGAGAAGTGTCCTCTGTCCTGACGCACAATCAGAGGACACCCTTCCATCGACTCTGTTTCTCAGGGTGGTCTTGGGAATGACAAACTGTTTGGCTGCCTGCCTCACACTGACCCTCCTGTAACGCCAGTTCCATGGCCTCCAGGGTCCACTTCCTTGTCTTCCTCTCCCGCTTCCTGAGCTGGTGGATTTTAGGCATCTATAAATGAACAATACAAACTTTGGTGAAAAGACTAAATTCATGTTCTGTATATGGACAAATACAGTTTTAAATAGTACCAAACACAGCCCCCATATTTACCACAAGAGTAGCTGTGGATGTTTGACTTAAAGGAGTCCATTTTAGTTTCAGTAACATCTTGATGCTTCTGTGAAAAAACAGTAGACACACACCCTCATACACAGACTGCATCACGGACTATAGAAGCTTTTGCTTTGAAAACACCGTGCCCTCCCGGACAGTGTTTTCCAAACAGCAAGCCCTGGATTATCCCTGATATCAAAGCTCTCCCGAAGGACCCACCACTTCACAGCTCCATGGACCCCGCCCCCCAGGTGAGTAGTGAACTGAGGATGATCAAGGCTACAAAGGCAGCTGGACCAGATGGCATCAGCTCCAGGCTCCTTAAGTCCTGCGCAGGTGAACTGTGTGGAGTTATGGAGCATGTCTTCAACCTGAGCCTCAAGCTGAGGGTGGTACCACAGCTCTGGAAGACTTCCTGTGTGGTACCAGTGCCCGAGACACAGCACACTAAAGACCTCAACAGCTTCAGGCCGGTGGCTATCACATCTCATCTGATGAAGACACTGGAGAGACTGGTCCTGGGCCACCTCCGCTCCGTGGTGAGCTCAGGGATGAATCCGCTGCAGTTCGCCTACCGACCCGGCATCGGAGTGGAGGACGCCATCATTTTCCTGCTTCACCGTGCTCTGGCCCACCTGGAGAAGCCCGGCAGTGCTGTGAGAATCCTGTTCTTTGACTTCTCCAGCACTTTCAACACCATACAGCCGGTCCTTCTAAGGGGTAAACTGGAGAAGGCTGGTGTGGACTTGGACCTGGCGGAGTGGATCCTGGACTACCTCACAAACTGGCCCCAGTTTGTGAGGTAGTCCAGGACGGTGTGTCTGCCATCCTGACCTACAGTGTGGGGGCCCCCCAGGGGACTGTCCTGGACCCCTTCCTCTTCACCCTTTACCCTTTGGACGCCCCCCCAGGGGACTGAAACAACATGGACGGCTGTGTTCTGCAGAAGTTCTCTGACGACTCTGTGAATGTCGGGCTCATCGCTGATGACGATGACGCAGAATACAGAGGACTGATGCATGACTTTGTGGACTGGTTTCTGCAGAACCACCTCCTCATCAACGCAAGGAAGACCAAGGAGGTGGTGGTGGCCTTACACAGATGTTGGTCTACTCTCCCCTCATCAGTGAACATCCAGGGAATGGCCATAGAGAGAGTCGACTCTTATAAGTACCTGGGTGTTCACCTGAACAACAAACTGGACTGGCCTCATAACACAGATGCACTGTACAGGAAGGACCAGAGCCGACTCTACCTCCTGAGGAGACTGCAGTCTTTTGGGGTGAAGGGGGCACTCCTGAGGACCTTCTATGACTCTGTGGTGGCATCAGCCATCTTCTACAGTGTGGTCTGCTGGAGCAGCAGCATCAGGGAGAGGAAGAGGAAGAAGCTGGACAAGGTCGTCAAGAAGTCCAGCTCTGTCCTAGGCTGTCCTCTGGACTCAGTGAGGGAGGTGGGTGGATTCTTTAAGAGCCTTCCTCCAGTCATCCTACTCATCTACTTGTTTCCAAGCAGGTTTATGTGACTTTATCCTCTGCTTTAAAGACAAAACGGCCTCAAGCTACAAAATGCAGAGAGCAGATCTTCCGAGTGTAGCAAAAATAAAGGTAACTAGCACTTTAACCAGGGAAACAGATCCATAAAGACATATGGGCTTTGGCATAGAAATAGTTTCATGACTTACCGGTTCATCGCTAACATCAATGCCCGCGGAAAGACCGGAAAAAGGTATCAGACCGGAAATGTCACCATCGGAACAGTTTGGGTGGGACACAGGCCCTTGTCCTCAGGAGTTTCCGCAATCCGACAGTTTTCCTGTTCTTGTCCAGGGTCAGCGATAACTATACAACAGAGACCGGATGTCTGCCTGTGTCACATGGATGGTTTTTGTGGGTCTGATCGGATCCTCGGTGCTGGGTCCTGTCTATGGAGGTAAGCTGGGTCAGTGAATGCACCACGGTATTGACTGATGTTGTGTTGTTAGTCACTGAGCTGAAAGAAACCAGTTCCAGTGAAACCGGTTCAGGTCTGGGCTCAGACACGGACTGGACACATCACATGTCCTGCTGGTCTTTGCTTCCTGGTTTGGGTGCTGTTGTTTTTGTTCTGTTGCGGTCATGGCGTCAGCTGCAGAACAAGCCCTGAAATAATTCACTTTACATTTTCACCGACTGGGTCTGGACCCTTCACCCTGGCGGCTCCAGGACTGGGACCGACTGAGCTGCATTTCTGGGCCCCATTAAAACACGACAGGTTTAGAAGAAGTGCAGGTCAGAACCTGTAGAGCAGCTTCAGCAGCATCAGACTCACTGTCATTATATTATTCTGTTGTTGTTATCAGGCTCTTTTCATCAGGACCAGGTAGAGATGTGGGTTTTTGGCTCTGACCTGTTCATGGACACTGACTAGACTGGTTTCTGGACTCTCCCACATGGTCCTGATCCAGGACACAATCAATCAGATCCATGGACAATATTTTCCTATTGGACACATTATCCAAGGTTAACAACTTGACGTAGAAGTTCTTGGACCAACCTGAGTCTCTCCCAGGCTGCGTTGGACAAGGGAGTTAATTTGAGAAGGAAAAACTTTACTGGTCTCACTGTCCAGGAATTAAAGTCCCTGGGTTTCCCTCATTAATGTCAGAAATTAATTCTTTGTTGAATTGTTTCAGTCTGGACCAAAGTCTGGACTGACCCAATAATAATAATGATTCTAATGTCCTTACTGTCTCAGCCTCCTGGCTCAGACTTTGTCCAGACAGCAGAGCTGTTTGATGAACAGATGAAGATAAAAATGTTTCCCAGAGAGCCGTGGTACTGATTCCTGCTTCTGTTTCCTTTTATGGTCCAGACCCAGAACAGATCAAAGCCAAACCTGGAGAAAACGTCACTCTTCAGTGTCGAGGATCCAAAGATGATAATGTTGTAATGTTAAGGTGGGTCAGACCTGATCTGGAGTCACGGGGTTATGTCTTCGTCTTCAGAGACCACATGATAGATGAAGAAGCCCAATATGAAGCTTTTCGTGGTCGAGTGGATCTGAGAGATCCAGAGATGAAGGACGGAGACTTTTCTGTGATTCTGAAGAACGTCAGGATCAGTGACACTGGATCATATGAATGTTACGTTGGAACCAACGGAAACAAACCAAAGCTCATCAACAACATGAGCCTGAAGGTGGAATATCCAGGTGAGTCCAGACTCAGGTGAGTTTAGAGTCCCGACTCAGGTGAGGGTGAATTGCAGTTTCTTCCTGTTTGATTTTGTTCAGGTCAGACTGAATAATTCAGATCCAGATCCAGTCCCTGCTGTCCCCTCTGACCCAGTTCAGCAGAGACCAGTGTCCCCTCTCTGACAGCCCCTCACTCTGATTGGCTGCTGTGGAAGTTACACCTGGACCCTCTAACCTCTGGTCTCTGTCTGTTCCTCTGTTCTTCAGACATCACAGCTGAACCTGGACAGACTGTCACTCTGACATGTCGAGCTCCCAGCAGCTCAGAGATCAGAACTCTGGAGTGGACCAGACCTGATCTGGATCCAAAATATGTATTTGTGTATTGGAACAATCAGCCTGATCCAGTAAACCAGCATCCATCTTTTAAGGAGCGGGTGGAGCTGAAGGACTCACAGATGAAGGATGGAGACGTGTCTGTGACTCTGAAGGATGTGACGTTTACTGACACTGGGACATACGAGTGTCGTGTCTTCCAGGGTCAATCAAAACCACCTGAACCCACCAGCATCGTCCACCTGAGAGTCTCAGCAGGTGAGTGTGTGTTTGTAGCAAAAGGAAAACCCCACTTTGATTTAGGCCTGAAACATTCCAAGTGGTGGGGGTTCAACATTCCAGGATCCAGACCCCTGCCTTAAACACATCACAAACTGAGTGATTTTCAAGAAATTTCAATTTAAGCAAACAGTCTAAGGACTGTCTTATCTGTTGAACTCCAGCTAAACCTGAAACAAGACACTCTAACCAAGCTATAACCACAGAACCAGCGTCCATGAACAGGAGATAATGAAAGTACTGAAAGTAATGAAGTACAGTCAAGGTGGCAGTGAAGTAATCACGCCTTTAATGATATCCTCTGAAATCCACAGTTTTGGACAAAGGATTAATATTTTCCCTCTCTGTAGGCAAATCTCTGATTCAGTTTATGACTTTGAATTCCCCGTCTCTCTGCAAAAGTAGATAAACCTGTGTTCGCTCTCACTCTCTTTTTGCGTCCTCTGCTCTCCCCTCTGAATCTTTCTGCTGCTTTTTGCTCGTTCCTTTTTTAACAATTTCTCTTTTTACGGTTTTGCTTCAATTTGAATTCTTGATCCTTTTTCTTACTTAGTTTTTGTACGTTTGCGTGCAAACTTTAAATAACTTATTTTTCTTTAATGTTCAAGTTACCAGTGACAAGTTACATGGCAAAGTCTTTGCATTCCTTTCAATCACTAATTGAAGACGTACAGCAGCAACTCGTCAGCCCAGCTGAGTTTCCAGCAGCTGCACCGTCAGGCACAAGGCATCTACGGGCCCCTTTTTAATCCTCCGTGTGACGAAGAGGCGTTTCGGGTTCGTTAACCAGAAGTTCGCCTCGGGAACACCAGACTGATGACATCGTGGGGTGTCAGCCAGCCTCCACGAAACGACATCAAAGTAGGCTGCACCTGCCTCTCTATCCTCTGAATCAGCTGGTGTCTCACTTACTGCTGCACCCAATCATTTTCCAAAGTATCTACGTTTATTAAGTAATTACTGTCACTAGTTCCTCTGCAGGGTCAGTGATCAACCTACACTGCCACTTTGACTACTAATAGTCAAAATCACTTAGAATTAGATGAGTTAAATTGTTATTCATGTTATTTGCAGTAACGTTTGAAGTATACAATCCTATCATCTATGCTCAGTTTAATACATGGAGGAAACCTCAGTCCTTCTCTCCTGGTCTCTGTGGGTTGTGAAGATATAAGGTCACTGTTGGGTATCGAACTCATTCTTCAGATTTCCAAATTGATAATTGCATTCATATAATTTAAACGGCCAGGCCATGAAAACGACTTGGTGCTCCGAGCTAATTCGTTGATGATTTTCAGAAATGATTGATAAGAAAATTAATAAATTCAAAATCGCTACATGTTTGTCTGAGCAGCAGAGCTGAAGCTGCTTCCTGGTTGTTGATGTGAGACCAGATGTTTGTGTTTTCTCCAGATGTTGTTGATGAGACTTTGTAGAAAACAGCTGGATGAGTGATGTGGTCAAAGTGCAGGAGATAATGTCTGACAGGAGTTTGTTCTGTTCTTCAGTCTTCACCTACCTGACACCTCACACCTGTTCTCTCCTGCAGGTCATGGACCTGTTGGACTGGCTGTGGGTCTGACAGTTGTTGGTATTTTGCTTCTTGTTGCTGCTGCTGTTGTTGGTTTTATGTTTTATAGAAAACGATCCAGACCCACAGACCAGAATCCAAACCCACGTCCTGAACAAACACCAATGAACCCAAAGTGAACTGGGTCAGACCAGTTGGGCTCTGGTCCTGCTGCTGTCCGGGACCAGTCCAACACAATCAGCCCAGAGTCTTGACTTGGAGGTGGACACAAGGATGGAGGAGACCAGGATGGACCTGTTGGACTGGCTGTGGGTCTGACAGTTGTTGGTATTTTGCTTCTTGTTGCTGCTGCTGTTGTTGTTTTTATGTTCTATAGAAAACAATGCAGACAAAATGCAACCACAGGGGGCACAATCCAGTGTCTTCATGTGCTGGTCCCAAGTCTGGGTAAATGCAGAGGGAAAGGAACCCGACATAAAATTTAAGCCAAATCAAACATGCGAACCGCAAATATGACTTCCATACCTGACTTCAGTCTGCAGACACATCAACATGTGTATTTATCTCAACTGTGACGTGAACTAACATGAGACACATGTTCCTGAGTCAGACTCACTGTTTGTTTCAGCTGCTTCATTTTCTAACTTCAAAGCTCTGAAGCTTCTGTTGCTTTAACCACAACATGAAGCTGAAAACTCTGTAAATAATGTTTTTATTTCTAAATTCAGTTTTTATTCATGATGCAGGTCCATGTGGTTTGATCCTAAAAGCTGTTGACTGAACATGTTGCTGCAGGTCCTGAGCTGTTTATTCCAGCAGCTGGTCTAAAGTCCAAACTATGACCTGTTGAAAACTTCAGTCTGTTTAATCCATGTTTTATTTTAAATCTGTCCTTTATGTTTGAATCTGATGTGAGCAGCTTCAGTTTCAGCCTGATGTGGCCTGTAAAGCTTTTCTTTAATAAAGTCTGACTGGACTCAGCTCTGACTCTGGGTCTTTCTGTCTGATCCAGCTTTTTCTGGTCCAGTAGTGACCCAGTAACTGGTGGAACATTTGTACTGGACCCAGCTGGGACAGAGGGATTGGACCTACTTGTAGTTTGTGCTCAGCAAAGAAGTAGGTTTGTTCTTCAGGGAACAGAAAGTACCAGTTTGTCCTAAACGCACCACGGCCTCAGAAGATCCTGACTCAACAGAAGCTGCATTTGAGCCTCAGACAAACTTTGCAGTGAGTTTTTGCTCAGAATCAAAGTCGTGCAGTTTGTCCCTCATGGGTTCCAGTGCAGAGACGTTCAGGGTCAGCGAGGAGAGTAGGAGAAGTGAGGACCATCATAATTACATGCATCAATCCACCTGTGCTGTGTGGGATCGGACTGGACTGTGTTGGGGTCATAATAGTATGAAGTTACTGATTGTATTAAGTAACTCTATAGATGTTCATAGGGAAGCAACAGTCAACAGTGAGCTCCTGTGTGAGGACATAAACAGGGAAGGTGTAGTCTCACTAGTGTAATCTGCTATAGCCAGCTAGTTAGAACTGTTGCTCCATAGGGTGGAACACGGAGTTAGCATTAATTTCTTAGAATGCATAGTGTTCTAGTTGACAGGGTTGATGGACAGAAGAAGACTGAAGCCACCTACAGGGTCTAGGCTCATCGGGTGGGATGCATATCGTGCCGAGGGGCCACCACGATGGGAGGGCTGAGTTTAAACCACGGTGCCTCCCCAACTGTTTAGATTAAATAGATGGAAACACATTCCCATATATAAGTTTGTGTAATGCTCAGTTAGACACTTCTCTCTTTGTGAAGTTGGTTGGAGGCTGCGATTTTATGGACAAAGAGAAGTTCATGTACATGATGATTCTTCAACGCAAATAAATCTTCTGAATTGATTTATTGAGACGAGTCCTCACTGCAGAAAACGAACGAGCTTACAACTGTTATAGGTTAGTTAACGTCAGATACCCAGCAGTATATAAAGTACTTCAAATTAGAAGCATTTAAGGTAGTTAACGTCAGCTACCCAGCGGTATCTAAAGTACTTCAAATTAGAAGTATATAAGTTAGTCAACGTCAGCTACCCAGCGGTATATAAAGTACTTCAAATTAGAAGTATATGAGGTAGTTAACGTCAGCTACCCAGCGGTATATAAAGTACTTCAAATTAGAAGTATATGAGGTAGTCAACGTCAGATACCCAGTGGTATATAAAGTACTTCAAATTAGAAGTATATGAGGTAGTCAACGTCAGCTGCCCAGCGGTATATAAAGTACTTCAAATTAGAAGTATATGAGGTAGTCAACGTCAGATACCCAGCAGTATATAAAGTACTTCAAATTAGAAGTATATGAGGTAGTTAACGTCAGCTACCCAGCGGTATATAAAGTACTTCAAATTAGAAGTATATGAGGTAGTTAACGTCAGCTGCCCAGCGGTATATAAAGTACTTCAAATTAGAAGTATATGAGGTAGTTAACGTCAGCTACCCAGCGGTATATAAAGTACCTCAAATTAGAAGTATATGAGGTAGTTAACGTCAGCTACCCAGCGGTATATAAAGTACCTCAAATTAGAAGTATATAAGGTAGTTAACGTCAGCTACCCAGCGGTATATAAAGTACTTCAAATTAGAAGTATATGAGGTAGTTAACGTCAGCTACCCAGCGGTATATAAAGTACCTCAAATTAGAAGTACATGAGGTAGTTAACGTCAGCTACCCAGTAGTATATAAAGTACCTCAAATTAGAAGTATATGAGGTAGTTAACGTCAGCTACCCAGCGGTATATAAAGTACTTCAAATTAGAAGTATATAAGGTAGTTAACGTCAGCTACCCAGCGGTATATAAAGTACTTCAAATTAGAAGTATATAAGGTAGTTAACGTCAGCTACCCAGCGGTATATAAAGTACTTCAAATCAGAAGTAGATAAGATAGTTAACGTCAGCTACCCAGCGGTACATAAAGTACTTCAAATCAGAAGTATATAAGGTAGTTAACGTCAGCTACCCAGCGGTATATAAAGTACTTCAAATTAGAAGTATATAAGGTAGTTAACGTCAGCTACCCAGCGGTATATAAAGTACTTCAAATTAGAAGTAGATAAGATAGTTAACGTCAGCTACCCAGCGGTATATAAAGTACTTCAAATCAGAAGTATATAAGGTAGTTAACATCAGCTCCAACATTAAAGTGATCAACACAATAATCATCAATAATTATAATCTAATAATATCAGATCCATTCATGTGAAATGGGCCATTCTGCACAATGAGTACTTTTACTTTGGATACTTCAAGTACATTTGGATGATGGTACTTTTAGAGTTTTGCATTTTGATCAATAACACATTTGGTGAGTAAAATAATCAGCTTTACCTGTTTGTGTTGACTAGGACTAGATGGGGACTTGTGACTTGGCTCTACCTGCTCTTGGTTCAGTGAATGTCACTGTACAATCGTTTCATTGCACCAAAGCATTTTGGTTCAAAATAAACTGAAGTGACATTTTAATATAAAGTAACATAAAAGTTCCAAATGCTTAAATATCATCTTTGCATTTTTTAACGTGCCCCTCTGATTAAACACTGGTCCCCAGAGGCCCCCACAGTAAAACTGGCCTAGAACTGCTACTGTCTCCTCCTGGTTCTGCTGGAGGTTTTTTCTTCCTCTCCACTGTCACCAAGTGCTGCTCATAAGGGATTTGTTGGGTTTTTGTTTTTTGTAAAGTGCCTTGTTGATTGTGTTGTTATTGGACCCACTTGGTATCGGACCAGAACCAGATCCTGTGGTATGACCCAGGTCTACCATCACACTGTGTCAATTAAATGTGGGCCTGGACAGTTTGGTTGTTATTCAGACACCAACATTAAACGTATGGACAGTGATGGTCAGAGTCAGAAACTGCTCATTACACAAACAAACTGATAAAACAATCCAGTTTTTGTAAAACAGGTCACGGACTCTGGACTATGACAACAGGAACCATCCTCCATTACAGCTCGAGTAAACGACATGAACTCCACCTTTAGAGGAGGAAGAGAAGAACAACAACGCCCCATGACATGACCATGACTCAGGGCCCCCACTCTGAATAAAACCTCAGTAAGACCAGAAGTCTGTTAGTTTTCAGAAAATATTTGACATTTAACAGGATTCAGGTTTTCTCCTCAGAGAAACTTCTGAAAATGTGTTTTCTTTGCGTCTAATTATCGACTGTTGGAAAGAGGAAATGAAGACACGTCTCTGCTCCGTTGCAGACACACGGACAAAGTCTGAACCATCGATAAACAGTTGATAATGATTTATACCAGATTGTTCTGGAACTCCAGTCATTGAGCCCAGACCTGAACCTGTTTCACTGGAACTGGTTTCTTTCAGCCCAGTGACTAACAACACAACAACAGTCAATAACGTGGTGCATTCACTGACCCAGCTTACCTCCATAGACAGGACCCAGCACCAAGGATCCGATCAGACCCACAGAAACCATCCATGTCAGACAGGTAGACATCCAGTCTGTTGTTTAGTTATCGGTGATCCCTGGACAGAAAAATAACAACGTGCAGCAGAAAGTCACAGAGACCAGATCCTGTCAGACTGGCTGACTTCCTGAGCTGCAGTTTGACTTGATGTGGTTTGTTTACGTCACGCCCAAACCACCGTGACAGAGGAGTCACGTGATTTACAATGAAACAACAGAGATTCCAGGAAACAGCTGAGCTGAACAGGCTCTGATGATGATGATGATGATGATGATGATGATGATGATGATGATGATGATGATGATGATGATGATGATGATGATGATGATGATGATGATGATGATGATGATGATGATGATGATGATGATGATGATGATGATGATGATGATGGGACGTTATAAAGTCACTGAGCCACATATGATCCATCACACACACAGTTTCCTTGGGCCTGTGTGTCTATAGATGTTCATTGCAGTGCAGTTTGCTTCAGTCAGCTCAGGGTGTGAACTCATGTCCATGTGGTCCAGGGACAGGAAACCTGAAGGATCTGAACCAGGACCACACTTTGCTGCTGCAGTGATCTCTGCTGTCCTCAGCTGGTTTCCCTACAGGGGGAGCACATGCACACTTGGTGAACAGAGACCTGGTGACTGTTAGACCGTGCAGAGAGATCACGTCTCCAGGATCCCTGTTGCTGCCAGAAGCTGGAGTCCAGCTCTGAGTCCAGCTCTGAGCTCCTCTGCAGCCACTGACACAACCTGCTGACTATGGACTGTGGGAACAGTTGAAGCTGTGAGGGACCTCACCACATCATCACGTTTGTTCCCAGAGGCAGCAGCTGCTCCTGACTCCAGTGGACTTTGGACTCAAGTTGGTCTGAAACAGCACATGGCAGCAGAGACTCAGGACCACACAGTGATCCGATCAGTGTCAGAACCAGACAGAACCAAGAGGTGACAGTCACATCAGGTGAGTTCAGCTAAAGTGAGTTTAAAATGTTCATGACTGAACATTCACCTCCAGTTAAAGTCTGAGACTGGGTCCAGTCTCTTTCCACCCACATTAGTTCAGTGGTTACCGTCAGACACTCAGGTCTCACTTCCTCTCTGCCGACCCACAGCTCACTTCTACAGGAAGATGCAGCTGTCTCACACAAATGTCTCACTGAAATTATAAAGTTCATATTTTATGGGACTGTAGCTTCACTAAGAACTGGTTTTCCTAAGTCCTACAGACTCTAGTCAGGGTCCAAACAACAGACCTACTAAGTTTATTGTCAGCACTGTGGACCAGCAGGTTAAACTAATTATTAACTACTTTTATTTATAAGGCAACAACTGACACAAAGTGCTGTACGCATGAATCAACTAAACATAAAGACAAATTAAATAAAAACAATAAAATTATGAAATGACCTCAGTCTGTCCTGTCGTCCCTCATCATCATCTATTATACAGGTAATAATTAAATCATTCACTGTTTTATTTTGTTCCTCAGTATCTGTGTAACATGGAAAGTGTTTCCATATTTTGTTTCTGTCTTTCTTGTGTTTCTCAGTGTCTCAGTTTCATCGTCACCACAGAGAAACTTTTGTCTGAATCATAAACGTGTCTCATAGTCGACTCAAACCACATCAACCACACAGGAAGGCTCAGCCTTTAACTGGGACACCGACCTGATCTGAGATCAGAGCTCATGTTACCTACTGAGGATGGAGGCCACGTCTCTGCTCCGTCTGCTCTGTGAGTAACTCTCTGTGTTTGTGTCTCATAACTTCAGATAGTTCAGATTCCACCACAACACGACTGGAGTCCTGATGTTTAGTTTCTTCTCTGTCTCTTTTCCTCTGCACAACATTTTTATGTTTCTGTTCTAGTTTGTTCTAGTTTGTCTGTTAGTCCCAGTCTGACTCTCTGGTTCTGTCCAAGATCCCCTGAGAGCCCAGTTAGTGTGGAGTTACTCTGGAGGAGGCTGCATGTGTCAGAGAACTTACTGGTTCCCAGGCAGAACACTCCTCATCTCTGGTAGAACCTGCAGGAGAACCTCCCATAGAACACATGGCAGAGGACTAGACAGAGATTACCCATCATTCAAAGCAACAGACAGTAGATGTTCCATGTAGTCCTCACAATGTAAAGTATATCAACCTGCCAATGAGTCACACACAGTTTATATTAGTACTGACAGAGTCCAGGAGACACATTAAGGCCACGACAGGCTGCAGCCAACCAGGAAAACCCACTGATCAGTTTTTGTAAAAGTGTTTGAGCTGCAGGTCATTAAAGGTTTAGTTGGACTGAAACTGTGTCTGCACCACAGCTCGTCTGACTCTGAGTCCCAGCAGCTCCCAGTTTTTTGAAGACGACTTTGTGTCTCTGAGCTGTGAGGAGGACGACAGCTCTGCTGGATGGACCCTGAGGAGGAACACAACCAGAGAAACCAGGACTCAGTGTGGAGCTGACTGGGGAACATCAGCTGGTTCTTCCTGTAACATCAGTGACCTCTATCCATCAGACAGTGGAGTTTACTGGTGTGAGTCCAGAGAGGGAGCAACCAGTCAGAGCATCAACATCACTGTCAGTGGTAAGATGAGCCTGTGGAGTTAGTATTGATGAAGCTGTGTGGAAATGGATGAAATGCTGTAGTTTGTCTCTGTGTTGAGGTGGAGCAGTGATCCTGCAGAGTCCTGTCCTCCCTGTGATGGAGGGAGAAAACATCACCCTGATCTGTAGAACCCAGACATCCTCCAGCCTCCCAGCTGATTTCTATAAACATGGCTCCCTCGTCATCGATCGGCCTACGGGTCACGTGACCATCCTCCATGTTTCCAAGGCCGATGAAGGCGTCTACAGGTGTAACATCAGGGGCCATGGAGAGTCTCCACCCAGCTGGATCTCTGTCACAGGTCAGAGGTCACAGACTCCTCATTGAATCAGTAGAGAGGAGAGAAAATGTGAAGGATCAGTCTCCCATGTTGGATTTTCCTAAAGTGTCCTGAGATGGTTGTTTATTGTGATTTTGACACTATACAAATAAACTGAACTGACATTGGCCCCATCAATGAAGAAGCAACGACCCAAATGAACTCACTGATGAACCTGATACTGTACAATAAACTTCACATACACATCAACTACAGGACATGACAACACATGGATTAAATAGAACAAATACTAACACTCATGTACCATTGATGGTGGATAAACAACAGTGACGTCATGATGGCTGTAAGTGACCACACACACACACACAGTGTCTAAAGTAAACACAGCTATTATGTTGAATAGACAGAATCATGTCACTGTAACAGGTGGTCAAAAACACACTTCACCACATTACACATTTACAAACCACACTACACTAAACCAAACACCATGAACTATCATAGTGACAGTAACATAATGTGAAGACAACTGATGTGTTTGAGTCCGTCTTTTATCATAGACTCGTACATGAGTCTTAACAGACTGACTGTTAGAAGCTGTTTAGGCAAAACATTATACTGGTACACACACACACACACACACACACATATATATATATATATATATATATATATATATATATATATATATATATATATATATATATATATATATATATATATATATATATATATATATATATATATATATATATATATATATATATATACAGTATCTCACAGAAGTGAGTCCACCCGTCACATTTTAGTAAATAGTTTATCATTATCTTTTCATGTGACAACACTGAAGAAATGACTCTTTGCTACAATGTACAGTAGTGAGTGTGCAGCTTGTATAACAGTGTAAATTTGCTGTCCCCTCAAAATAACTCACTTTTCAGGGGGATATGTACAAATATCTTCTCATAACTGGCAGCTGTGTCTGCCAAACAAAAAACATCAAATGAAGTAAAACAGCCTGGTGTACTGCAGGTGTGGGAGTTTTTTGCCTCTTTCTTATTATTTCTTTTTTGCACGTAATGACTTACTCGTTACTAAACCACTGGTTTCTCTCAGTCCACCTGGCTCCTCTTTGGCGTGTGTGCGCGACATGTGGATAAGCCACGCCCCCTACAAGGTCAGCAGATAGTCGTTGCAGGGAGGTGGTGAAACACATTAATGAAGGTCCAGCTCTGCTGAAATAAAACAAGTGCACATATAAATTATGTTAATTCAACACTGTGTCAGTTTGTGCCTGTTTCATCTGCCTGGTTTGTCCTGGACCCTCATGGGAACAGGAAGCTGTTTGGCCGCCATATAAATAAATGGTATATAAAAAGATATAAAATATAAATACAATAATATAATAATATAAAATAAAACTATAAAACAGCTGTAATTCCTAAATGGTTGTTGTCACATGTTTATCCAACCCTCTGAATTAAAGCTGAAAGTCTTCACTTTATTCACATCCTGAGAGTTTCAGTTCAAAGTGAGTATATGAAGACATGACTGTGATAAACAATATAAACAATAGCAATGATAAATAATAATAAAGTAAATAATGTAGGAATAATATAAAGTGAAGGAGGCGTCTGCTGCTGCTGCTGCACCAAACGTGTTTGGTTTTTTTTTTTTTTGTTTGTGTTTCACAAAACGTGAAATCGTCACCTGCAGAAGAAGGAAGTGGGATTAACTGCTGAGACCAGACTCAGGCTGGTCTCATAGCATCAGTGGGGCCATGGACCAAACGTCTCTGCAGCTGCTGCTCTGTAAGTACAGTCTGTTGGTCTGAATGATCCAGCTTCTGTTTTAGAGCAGCTCAGTAGGACTGTAGTCAGATACTAATGAAAGGCCAGGACCGAACCGAGGGAGGTTTAAGATCAGGCAGCTGAAAGAAAATACACAGCCACTTTAGTTTGGAGGGAAATACAACAAACAGCCAGAAAAACCCTCATCAGTCCATGAAATATTGATCAGTGAGAAGCTGAGACTTCACCTGGAACATAGACTTTGATCCAAATCAATAGATCAATATGGTTCAGATCACTGATGATCGATATCAACAAATAATCTGTTAAACTAACACTGATCTGTGAGAAAGAATTAGAGGACTGTTGGATGTTGGTGTCAGTCAGACCTTAGACTGGATCAGGTTTTATCGATCACTGTTTTTAGTTCATTGATCCACTGAGGTGGTTTTTGAAAACCAGCAGGAAAATTGAACAAAACATCATTTGAAGAAATTTCTTTGACTCATTAACTTAATGCAGAAAGATTCTTTTAGTTCCAGGCAACAATAATCTGTTCTCACCATGATTATTATCTTTATTATTCTTAGACTATCATCACTTCCTGTTCATTCATAGAAACAGTTTGGAGAATCAACTGAACTGATTAAAAACTCACATCTAAAAATGATGGATGATCTTTGTCTTGTTGTTGTTGTTGTTAATAATAAATGACAGTAAATATCTGGTGTGTGATTGTTAAAGTTGTGTCTCTGCTCCATGTTAAACCTCACACTGACCTGACTCTCATTTCTCTGCAGCTTTGCTGTCAGTGCTGAGCTGCACAACAGACCAAGGTCAGTGAGCTTCTCTGATCATCTGACTTTACACATGGAGGTCAGACAGCTGGTCCTGATAGTCTGTCAGAGCCCTGATCCTGGTCTGACCCTGGTCTGTAAAACCTGTTGTTGTCTGATGATGTTGAGGAGAAAAACTGTCTATTACTTTACATTCAGTCTTAAATTTTGACTCTGAGCTGATGGAGAGTCGCTGCTGTGAGAAACTGTCTGATCCACCAAACACACATGAAGATCTTCACTCAGCAGCTGCAGCTTTAAAACACTTTTTCTGCTGCAGGAACTAAGAGACTAACAGACTAAGGTTGTTGTTGTTGTTGTTGTTGTTGTTGTTGTTGTTGTTGTTGTTGTTGTTGAACAGCTCGTCTGACTCTGAGTCCCAGTAGCTCCCAGTTTTTTAAAGACGACTTTGTGTCTCTGAGCTGTGAGGAGGACGACAGCTCTGCTGGATGGACCCTGAGGAGGAACACAACCAAACAGAGGACTCAGTGTGGAGCTGGCTGGGGAACATCAGATGGTTCTTCCTGTAAAATCAGCTACATCGTCCCATCAGACAGTGGAGTTTACTGGTGTGAGTCCAGAGAGGGAGCAACCAGTCAGAGCATCAACATCACTGTCAGTGGTAAGATGAGCCTGTGGAGTTAGTATTGATGAAGCTGTGTGGAAATGGATGAAATGCTGTAGTTTGTCTCTGTGTTGAGGTGGAGCAGTGATCCTGCAGAGTCCTGTCCTCCCTGTGATGGAGGGAGAAAACATCACCCTGATCTGTAGAACCCAGACATCCTCCGACCTCCCGGCTGATTTCTATAAACACGGCTCCCTCATCATCGATCGGCCTACGGGTCACGTGACCATCCTCCATGTTTCCAAGGCCGATGAAGGCGTCTACAGGTGTAACATCAGGGGCCATGGAGAGTCTCCACCCAGCTGGATCTCTGTCACAGGTCAGAGGTCACAGACTCCTCATTGAATCAGTGTATGTGTGTGTGCTGATGTTAACAGGTTCCTGCTCTGATCGGCGTCGTCGTTCTCTCAACTTTACAATCAGCAGCTTCATTCATGTTCAATGTGTTGGAGAAGATCAGAAGAAGAAGAAACTCCAGTTTCTGTTTCATCTCATTTTTCACTGAGCAGCTAAATCACTGAAGCTTTGTCCTTTGATGGTTTTCATCATTATTTCTGCTTCGTTTTAGAGAAACCAGCCACTGCACCAGCACCAACCACTGCACCTCCTTATGTGTTGCCTGTAGCATCAGTCTGTGGTCTGGTTCTCCTGGTGTTACTGGTTCTCCTGGTGAGACGACATGTTCAGAGGAAACCTAAAGGTCAGACACAAACTTGTGGATTTTACACTGAAGCTTTTGTTTTTCAAAATAAAACATGGACGTTGTGTTTAACATGTTATTTATGTTCCTCAGGTTTATGGTTCTTCCTGACTGTGTATGAATTTTTCCACTGAGCTCAAATGTCCATAACAATGTTAGTGAGTAGATGATGATGTGGATCATTGTGGTTGGTTGCAGCTGGAGAAGATCAGATCAGTGACGTCCGAACGTGTCAGACACGTCAACAACAGCAGCCCGTCAGGAGGATCACAGGTGAGTCTGATAACCAATAAGCAGTTTGTACAGTGGCTGCTGCAGCAGTACTGACAGCAGCAGCACTGACAGCAGCAGTATGAGTCATGTGACCTCCATGTGCTCCCTGTGCAGACAGAGATCCAGCTCCAGTCTACTCAGCAGTGAGAACTGAAGACGTCACTTATGGACAAATCGTCATCAGAGACACCAAAGCAAAGAAACAAGGTACAGCTGCTCCTCTGAGTATTATCAGCTAAATGTACTTCAAGTATCAGAGTAAAAGTACTAGTCCCTGTCAGTGTTTCAAGTACGTGTTGAACTTTACTGCAGTAGCGGGACCAGTTTGAAGTACTTTATAAACTGTGGGTAACTTCATCTGCAGCAGAGCATCATGTTCTACAAGATCTCACATGTTTGAAGTTTTACCTGGACAGAAAAACTGGTTGTTTTCTGCATCTCACACTGACCAAAAACACTGTTCATAACTTTGTAGTTTTTAACTCTGCATGTTAAACCACAGCAGCAGCTTCTTTCTGCTGGTTCCCCTGAACCTTGGTCTGGTTTCTGACTATAGCATGTTCCACTGTGGGGGATGATTCTGTGAATATGATGTGACAACAGGTTTGTTTGTTTTGAATCATGTGGTGAAAAGTGTCAGTTTATTTTAACACCAGTGAGCAGCTCTGTGGTCGTACAGTTTCCTGTTTCTGTTCAGTTCCCTCCACCTCTGGTTGGTCTCACTGTGTTTCAGCAAAGGTGTGAAGAACAAACAAATACTTAAACCCTGCTGCCATTTATGAAGTAGTACTGCATCTCTTTATAGCTGTACCTGAGAAATAACTTCATGTTCCTGTAGCAGCATGAGTCATGTGACCTCCATGTGCTCCCTGTGCAGACAGAGATCCAGCTCCAGTCTACTCAGCAGTGAGAACTGAAGACGTCACTTATGGACAAATCCTCATCGGACCAAACAGGAGCAGAGGTAACTGTGGACAGAGCCAGGCTAACACTTTCCCCCTGCTCCCAGTCTTTATGCTAAGCTAAGCTAACTGCATCCTGACTCCAGCTCTGGACTTCACACACACATGAGACTGGTTTTCATTGTGTCCCCTCAGGTCTGAAACTAAAACTACTGTTTTTCCCAGAAATGTTGGGCTGTTCATTTAGAGAAGAACAGGAGCATAAAAATGTCAGTCAGCTGAAGTTTGGCCTTAAAGACCTTGGCATCATTCCTGAGGAGAGTCTGGACCTGTACAGGTTTCTGTCTGCTCAGATCTAATTAGAGCAGGAATGTTCTTTAAAGGCTCAGTGTGAATGTAATGATACCAAACGTGCTGTGCCATGAGAACAGAGGTCACTCTGACAGTCGTCTGGTTTCCATCCACCTGAAGCTCAAATTGGAACCAAAGTCAGAGAAAATCAGCAAAACCAAATGTGGATCATTCAGGTCTTAATGTGCACGTTGAACAGGTGGATAGTGGCTCAGTCCAGCCTTCACAGTGACGTGTGCAGTGAGTAGGGACTGGAGTCTGGACAGTTCACTGGAAACCAGTTTGTTAAAGGAGCCTCTGGCCCATAGACCAGACCCAGATACACAGAACACATGAATGAAGGTGAGGACACATTAGGACGCTGTCTCTGATGGTGGATATGGTTTGAACTGTGTGTGTGTGTGTGTGTGTGTGTGTGTGTGTGTGTGTGTGTGTGTGTGTGTGTGTGTGTGTGTGTTCAGAGTTTCAGGCAGAGCCAGACGTCGTCTTCTCGTCACTGAGGTAGACCTTCAGACCTTCAGACCTTCAGACACCAGTCCACCCACTGACGTCCTGCCAGTCTGTAACTGGTGCCCAGAGACTCTCTCACCAGACTCCATTCATTTTTTCCAACATTTTACAGGTTGTGTGTTTTGTTGTTGTTGTCTCTTATTTTTGGAAACGTTTAGATGCATTTTTCAGCACAAACCACTGGAACTAAAGACTAAAACCAAAGATTAAAGAAACTGTTAAAGTATTTTTAAGTCCCTCAGCCTCTTTCAGTTTTAGTTTGGTGCACGACAACATCAAGTTACTTGTTTTGTCAGACTTTGATTCATATGAGCCTGTTTAACAGAATCTGATGATAAAATGCAGCTGTTTTGTGGATAATGTCCTCAGTGACTTTACTGTTATTTATATTTTATTGATGGTTTTTGGACCATGTTCTTGTTGCTGCAGCAGCGATCTGGTTTCTCTGCAGGATCATTAAACTTTGGTCTGGTTTCATCGTTGTTCTTGTGTGGTTCTGTGGGTTTCATAAAGGTGTCAGGTGGAAAATTTGACTTGTTCCGGTTTAGTTGTGGCTAACTGATCCACGCCTCTCTGCTGTGCACAAAAGAACAAACATAAAAAACCGAGACCACAGACTATTAACAGCAACTATTACTTCTGTCCAGCTCTGAGGTATTAGTACTTTACCTGAGTATTTCCATGTTGTGCTACTTCATCCTTGGACTTCCCTACATGTCAGAGTCAAACCTTGGACTTTTTCCTGCTCTACATTTGTCTGATAACTTTAGTTCCTTTTCAGAATCAGATGGATCCAACAAAATACAGACTGATCATCAAACTTTATTGATCCCTGGGGGGAAATTCCCAAGATACCCAGCAGTATGGAAAGTACTTCAAATTAGAAGTATATAAGGTAGTTAACGTCAGCTACCTAGCGGTATGGAAAGTACTTCAAATTAGAAGTATATAAGGTAGTTAACGTCAGCTACCCAGCGGTATGGAAAGTACTGGTAACTGTGTCTCAGACCAAATGGCGTTGACATGTGTGGTCCCCCAGGGGTCCATCTTGGGACCCCTTTTGTTCAATCTTTACATGTTTCCTTTAGGCCAGTTAATACGCAGCAACAATGTGTCCTACCATTAACTATGCAGATGACACTCAGATTTACATTTCACTCACAGCAGGTGAACATGGACCAGTGGATTCACTGTGTCATTGTATTGAACCGATCACTGTGTAGATGAAAAACAACTTTCTCCAAATAAACAGAGACAAGACTGAAATAATCATCTTTGGGTCTCAGAAACAAAGAGAAAGTGTCAGCAGTCACCTGGAGTCTCTTTCTCTAAAAATCTAAATATCAGGTTAGAAATCTAGGGGTAATCATGGACTCAGACTTGAACTTTAACAGCCACATTAAATCAATAACATCGTCAGCATTTTATCATCACAAAAACATCAGAACCAAAGGGATCATGTCTAAACCAGACTTGGAGAGACTCATCCATGCATTTATCTCTAGCAGGTTAGATTACTGTAACTGTTCATCGGGCTCTCAAAAAGAGCTGTAAGGCAGCTACAGTACATCCAGAACGCTGCTGCTCAGGTCCTGACTAGAACCAGGAAGTACAACCACATTACTCCTTTTCTCAGATCTCTGCACTGGCTTCCTGTCTCTCAGAGAACAGACTCTAAAACACCCTGCTTGTGTATAAGTCTCCTCATGGCTCAGCACCACAGACATCTCTGACATGTTGGTGCCATATGAACCATCTCGGACTCTGAGACCATCAGCGTTTCAGTTCTATGCAGCTAAAACCTGGAATAGTCTCCTGATGATGTTAGACAAGCCTCATCTCTGGCAATATTTAAGTCCAAGCTAAAAACCTTTTTAGTGTCACATATAACACATGACCTCACAGTGTTTTATCCAAACTGATTTATCTGCATTCAGTTTCCTCTAATAATAATTTTTAATTAATGTTATTATTTATTTATTTTAACTGTTTTGTCACTACTTTTGTCCAGTTGGGGGAGACAATCGGACTCACGGTCAGTACTCTAAGTTGATTAGGTTGGGAACCTTCGATCTAAAGCCAATTGGGTCAGGGACTCAGGGGTTAGGAACCCTGGCGCTTTAGTGTTATCCTTAGAGTACGGGTCTAAACAGCTGTAGACTTAAATAAGGGGTTTGGAACCTCCAGCTGTACTCTACTCGATCCTAGACGTAAGAGTCTGGGACTCAGGATCGTCTCCGCAGATAGTCTATGTTGAGGTACTTTTAGTCCATCAGGGATGAGACAAACTGAAAGTAGGGGACCCACAAATATGGGTCAGCGTGGTCCGACAGTCGATATCATAAGGGGCAAATATGGTGACAAAGTGGTTGCATGCCTTCATTTTTATTCTTGCTTATGTATTTTTAACCTGTCTTTTATTTTTGTAAAGCACTTTGAATTACTCTGTGTATGAATTGTGCTATATAAATAAACTTGCCTTACTTCAAATTAGAAGTATATAAGGTAGTTAACGTCAGCTACCCAGCGGTATATAAAGTACTTCAAATCAGAAGTATATAAGGTAGTTAACGTTAGCTACCCAGCGGTATATAAAGTACTTCAAATCAGAAGTATATAAGGTAGTTAACGTCAGATACCCAGCAGTATATAAAGTACTTCAAATTAGAAGTATATAAGGTAGTTAACGTCAGCTACCCAGGAGTATATAAAGTACTTCAAATCAGAAGTATATAAGGTAGTTAACGTCAGATACCCAGCTGCAGCTGATCCGTTCATGTGAAATGGGCCATTCTGCACAGTGAGTACTTTTACTTTGGATACTTCAAGTACATTTGGTTGATGGTACTTTTAGACTTTTATTGCAGTAACATTTGGAATCCAGTACTTTTACTTGCATCACTGTATTAATTTTAGTGTACTTCTTCCACAGCTCCTCTGCCACCTGCTTGGACACAGCAGTACATATGATACTACGTGGTACTTCATGTGTATTATTACACAGAAGGATAAATTCAGAGGTGGTTACTCAGCTACATGTGAAGCTTCATATTTGAAGTAGATTGAGGTGAAAATCAGTAGTTTTACTGCATTACTTTACATCCAGTCCTTCAGGTGTAGTACCACGTGTGTTTAGTGGTTTAGTTGTGTAGCTGTAGATGGTTGAGAGCTCAGGGTTCCTCTGTAGAACCTTAGAACAGGAGGGTGTGTGTGGCTGAGGACCAACCTGAGTGTGAGAACAGATGGACAGTGGACACAGCTGCACTGACGTTGTGGCTCAGGGTCGAGGCCAAACCACCAAAGTTTCCTCTGGATGTGAAAGAACTCACTGGGTTCTATCCTGGGTTCCTGTGTTAGGTCAGAGTCTGACCTGAGACAGGAAGTCTCTTCTGTCTTCAGTAACTTGGCGTCATGTGGTTGTGATGAGGAACACTGAGTCAAAGCTGTGTTCTGCAGAGCAGCCAGGTCTTATCATTCCAGGTCCATCTGCTTAATCCTCCTGTCAAAGCCAGACCTGAATTAAAGTATAAGCTGTTCTAGAATCTGTTGCAGTTTTTATAAAGGTTTGGTCTGAGTCTGATTTACTCTGTGTTCCTGTGTAACCTGTATATATTTATAACTTGTATATATTTTAACTTGTATATATTTTAACCTGTATATATTTATAACCTGTATATATTTATAACTGTATATATTTATAACTGTATATATTTCTAACCTGTATATATTTATAACTTGTATATATTTTAACCTGTATATATTTATAACCTGTATATATTTATAACTGTATATATTTATAACTGTATATATTTCTAACCTGTATATATTTATAACTGTATTTATTTTAACCTGTATATATTTATAACTGTATATATTTAGAACCTGTATATATTTATAACTGTATATATTTATAACTGTATATATTTATAACCTGTATATATTTTAACCTGTATATATTTATAACTGTATATATTTTAACCTTTATATACAGGTTAAAGCTGCAGCTGGGAGCTATGGACTTGTTGTGGACTATTCCCATTTCAAATTTCAATCAGTATTTATAAAATATTACAGTTTTCCAGATGTTTTCCAGTGGTTATACCCAGCAGCTCTTCAAATTGGCACATTTTAACAAACCTGGACATAGTAGTAAAAAAATACTCAACTGTGTATTTAACTTTTTTATTTTATTTTTTATCTGTTTCGCCAAAAGAAACAAAGTTTAGTCAAAAGATCAAATGACAGTGTCTTTTACAGGCCGCTCCCTATTATGCTATTTCACTCAAACTCCCAGAATGCTGCAGGCCAACGTGTTCTATAGTCCATTGGTTATACGTCTGTGATGTCACCATGAACGTGTGGGTCAATAGGTGGAAGCTTCCGGAGTCAGACTGGAGGACGTGCTGCTGCTGAAGGCTCTGATTGGCTGCTGCTGCCTGTAGCCCCGCCTTACATGGTGTCATTTGTTGAAATGAGGTGTCAATCTGGAGCTCAGCCTATGGACTTTCACACAGACCTTATTGGTGAGTAAGTCCCCCTTGGAGTATTTTGCTGTTCTTGAAAGAGGCTTTAAGTGGATGTGCTGTTGTTGCTGCATCTTGAAATGGTTCCCATCACCGACAGGACAAGAATCTTTCCACTGATATATTGTTTGTGCATCAGCTCAAACCCTGTGGTTGGTCTCATGGACTTCAGGTTTGGGGACTGAAAGTCTTTCCCTGTCACTTTCAGCACTTTGGACATTGTTGTTGTTGTTGTCTGTCTGCTCTTCAGTGACAAACTGGTGGAAAAGGAAACTGTTCTGAGTTTAATTCAAGAGGACGATGGTTCAACATCTACCAGGTGTTTCCAAACTAAACATGTGGTTTGATCAATAGAGACAATGGGACTGGTCTTAATAATGATTCTGATTGGTTATTGATCGTGGAGCTGAACACATCATGTGAGCAGTCAGACAACAGCACCACCTGCTGGATCCTCTCTGACATGGTGAACATGACACTGAGCAGGAAGTTCATTTTGAACATGGACCCAGAAACTGATGGTTGGATTTCATGGGAATGAATAACAAGTAGACTCAGTCTGGATCTTTATGGATCCTTATCTTCCCGAACTCATTGTGTTCAACATGAGCTCCTCCCTATGTTTCTATATTCACTCTTCATCTTCTTATTAGCACTATAGAAGAACCAGCCCCTTGTTGTCCTGGTCCAGATCTCTTCCCCTTCATCCACTGCTTTATTCCAGACTACACTTGGAGCTTCTCCTGTGCAGCAGCTGCTGGTTTCCTCACTAAAGGCCTCATGTCTGTGAATATTATCAATATTAGATTCCAGTTCTGCTGATGGTTTTAAGAAGCTTCTGTTTTTTCTGAGAGCTGATCTGTGATCAGGAGCAAACAGAGACTGAGGTTTCACAGGGACTGAAGCTGCAGAGACACAGAGTCTGCAGGACCTGCTGAGTCCATGTGTGAGGCCTCCAGGGCAGTGACACAGAGGTTTTAATGTCCATCTGGTCCCGTTATTCCACAGACGGTCTGTGGACTGTTCAGTTTTCTACAGACGGACATGAAGCCATGTGAGCTGCAGTGAACAGCGTCAGTCCAAACAGTCTCTTCCTGTTTCCTATATCAGGATGGAGTCTTCAGGTGGAGGAGGAACCTCCAGGCTGTGTCAGGTTAAAGAAACAGTCCTCAGTCAGTCCTCACATAAAGACCTTCATGATAATTCACCCATATAAACCATCATGCTCTGCATTATGGAGGCTGCGTTTCATATTTCCAACATTTTGCTGTTGCCACATAAAACTACAGTTAGTGAGTCTGTTCAGAACCTTTTCTTTAATGCACCAGCAACAGTCAAACATTTGGTCAAAACTCATAGTGTTTCCCCAAAACACACACAGTTTATTCTCCTGGATGCTGGATGCTGAACCTTTAAATGTGAACCTGCTGATTTTAGTCCTGGATGTGTCTAGAATCTGGATCATCGCCTTTATGATGCCTCCTCTCAGGTTTGCCCTGGATACGCTGTAGACCTGGCATCACCTGGTCTGAGGGCAGTTTGTGGACCTGCTGAATCACTGAAACCATGTTTTTAAATAACTGATAAGGACCATTGTGATTTTCCATCAGGGTAGTGAGTTGTTCTCATGGAGAAATGATGGACTAATTATGACTCAGTCATTACTCAGTATCTCCCAGTAGGTTCTCTGGTAACTGGTCACTCCTTAATATGGAACCCCACTCCCCCATGTTCACATTACAAATGTCCTGACACCAAACTGTAGGAGAACTGGTCCAAGCAGACAGCGCCCTCCTTTGGTGCAATGGAACTGGGCTGTGAGGTTCTTTAAATGTGAACCTGCTAATTTTAGTCCTGGATGTGTCTAGAATCTGGATCTATGACCTTTAGTTGACGTTGACATGTTCCCAGTCTGAACAGCAGCTCCACCTGCAGCAGCAAACATTAAGAAGCTGTTTCCACAGTCAGTCAGGACCAGTCCAGTCCGGTCCCACACAGCACAGGTGGAATGATGCTGTTAGAACGGTTGGTGATGGTTTAGCTCACAGTGACTGATGTGAGGAATAAAAGATAAAAACCTTCCTCCTGCCTGCTCAGGAAACACGGAGCCTGTTGTTTCTAATTAGAACATGACGTCCAGAGAAATCCCCCACACTGTTTCACTTTCCCTTCTGTCATTTAGAAGCTTCGACCAGTTGAACCAGTTTGAGTGTTTGTCCTGAGGCGGCAGCAGGAAACAGAACCAACAGTGTCAGGATGGTTTGATCCACAGCAGCTCAACACTTTGTCTCCACATTTGAGATTCAAAACAGCCTCTTATCCTGCTGCAGCTGCTCACAGCATTAAAGGAACTCTGCACGGTTCCTCGTGTGTGAGCACAGGTCTTCATAGGTCCTCACTTCTCCTACTCTCCTCGCTGACCCTGAACGTCTCTGCACTGGAACCCATGAGGGACAAACTGCACGACTTTGATTCTGAGCAAAAACTCACTGCAAAGTTTGTCTGAGGCTCAAATGCAGCTTCTGTTGAGTCCGGATCTTCTGAGGCCGTGGTGCGTTTAGGACAAACTGGTACTTTCTGTTCCCTGAAGAACAAACCTACTTCTTTGCTGAGCACAAACTACAAGTAGATCCAATCCCTCTGTCCCAGCTGAGTCCAGTACAAATGTTCCACCAGTTACTGGGTCACTACTGGACCAGAAAAAGCTGGATCACACAGAAAGACCCAGAGTCAGAGCTGAGTCCAGTCAGACTTTATTAAAGAAAAGCTTTACAGACCATATCAGGCTGAAACTGAAGCTGCTCACATCAGATTCAAACATAAAGGACAGATTTAAAATAAAACATGGATTAAACAGACTGAAGTTTTCAACAGGTCATAGTTTGGACTTTAGACCAGCTGCTGGAATAAACAGCTCAGGACCTGCAGCAACATGTTCAGTCAACAGCTTTTAGGATCAAACCACATGGACCTGCATCATGAATAAAAACTGAATTTAGAAATAAAAACATTATTTACAGAGTTTCCATCTTCATGTTGCGGTGAGCAGCTCCTTCAGTGGAAGACTGTTACACTCTCCATGTAGGAAGGAGCGGTACCGCAGGTCTTTCATTCCCACCGCTGTTAGATTATACAACCAATCTATCTAACAAACTCAACTGTGCACATAGAGGTTTTCATGTTAGCTTATCTTTTGTAGTTTATTTATTTTAGACATATGTATATGTACATTCTTATTTGTAAAATGTTTAATCTATACACACATTTTGCAGACTTTTTGTTTTTCATTCTTTGAACCACTGTTTTCCTGTGGTAACAATTGAATTTCCCCACTGTGGGATCAATAAAGAATTATCTTATGTTAACACAACAGAAGCTTCAGAGCTTTGAAGTTAGAAAATGAAGCAGCTGAAACAAACAGTGAGTCTGACTCAGGAACATGCGTCTCATGTTAGTTCACGTCACAGTTGAGATAAATACATATATTGATGTGTCTGCAGACTGAAGTCAGGTATGGAAGTCATATTTGCGGTTCGCATGTTTGATTTGGCTCCCTCTGCATTTACCCGGACTTGGGACCGGCACACGAAGACACTGGATTGTACCCCCCTGTGGTTGCATTTTGACTGGATCGTTTTCTATAGAACATAAAACCAACAGCAGCAGCAACAAGAAGCAAAATACCAACAACTGTCAGACCCACAGCCAGTCCAACAGGTCCATGACCTGCAGGAGAGAACAGGAGTGAGGTGTCAGGTAGGTGATGACTGAAGAACAGAACAAACTCCTGTCAGACATTATCTCCTGCACTTTGACCACATCACTCATCCAGCTGTTTTCTACAAAGTCTCATCAACAACATCTGGAGAAAACACAAACATCTGGTCTCACATCAACAACCAGGAAGCAGCTTCAGCTCTGCTGCTCAGACAAACACACACTCACCTGCTGAGACTCTCAGGTGGAAGGTGCTGATGGGTTCAGGTGCTCTCTTCTTGCGCTTTGTTTGACCCTGAATGACACGACACTCGTATGTCCCAGTGTCAGTAAACGTCACATTCTTCAGAGTCACAGACACGTCTCCATCCTTCATCTGTGAGTCCTTCAGCTCCACCCGCTCCTTAAAAGATGGATGCTGGTTTATCCGATCAAACCTCCCGTCCCTGTACACAAAGACATAGTCTGGATCCAGATCAGGTCTGGTCCACTGTAGAGCTAAGATCTCTGAGCTGCTGGGAGCTCGACCTGGCAGAGTGACAGAGTCTCCAGGTTCAGCTGTGATGGTTCTCTGATCTGAAGAACAGAGGAACAGACAGAGAGCAGAGGTTAGAGGGTCCAGGTGTAACTTCCACAGCAGCCAATCAGAGTGAGGGGCTGTCAGAGAGGGGACACTGGTCTCTGCTGAACTGGGTCAGACGGGACAGCAGGGACTGGATCTGGATCTGCTTCATTCAGTCTGACCTGATCAAAACCAACCAGGAAGAAACTGCAAGTCACCCTCACCTGGTCTCTATAAACTCACCTGGATATTCCACCTTCAGGCTGATGTTGTTGATGAGCTTTGGTTTGTTTCCGTTGGTTCCAACGTAACATTCATATGATCCAGTGTCGCTGATCCTGACGTTCTTCAGAATCACAGAAAAGTCTCCGTCCTTCATCTCTGGATCTCTCAGCTCCACTCGACCACGAAAAGCTTCATGTTGCCTGTTTTCATCAAGGCGACCATCTTTGTAGATGAATACGAAATCCTCTGACTGCAGGTCTGGTCTGACCCACCTGAACATTACAATCTCAGCGTCTGTGGGACCCTGACACTGAAGGACGACGTCTTCTCCAGGTTTTACTGTTTTCTCTTTTGGGCATCAACAACAAAAGAAACACAACAAGAGAAAACAGGAAGAAGAAATCAGTAAGACAGGAAATACTTTAATATTCAAACAGCTCAAAGTGTCGACCCTGATGTTTGTTCAGAAACTGTTCATCACAGAACATCCAGTGATCTGAAATAACAACAGAGATGATGCTGTAACAGAAAAACTCCAACATGCTCCAAAGACCTGGATCCTCAGTTTATCTGTTGTGGGGAAAGTTTAGAGACGTCACATGACCAGCCGACTCCTTTATAAATGAGATTCCATCAGCTGCTCTGTACAGTCACAGGTGCTGATGTCTGTGTCCTGGACCCACTTGGTATTGGACCAGAACCAGATTCTGTGGTATGACCCAGGTCTACCATCACACTGTGTATATTAAATGTGGGCCTGGACAGTTTGGTTGTTATTCAGACACCAACATTAAACGTATGGACAGTGATGGTCAGAGTCAGAAACTGCTCATTACACAAACAAACTGATAAAACAATCCAGTTTTTGTAAAACAGGTCACGGACTCTGGACTATGACAACAGGAACCATCCTCCATTACAGCTCGAGTAAACGACATGAACTCCGCCTTTAGAGGAGGAAGAGAAGAACAACAACGCCGCCATGACATGACCATGACTCAGGGCCCCCACTCTGAATAAAACCTCAGTAAGACCAGAAGTCTGTTAGTTTTCAGAAAATATTTGACATTTAACAGGATTCAGGTTTTCTCCTCAGAGAAACTTCTGAAAATGTGTTTTCTTTGCGTCTAATTATCGACTGTTGGAAAGAGGAAATGAAGACACGTCTCTGCTCCGTTGCAGACACACGGACAAAGTCTGAACCATCGATAAACAGTTGATAATGATTTATACCAGATTGTTCTGGAACTCCAGTCATTGAGCCCAGACCTGAACCTGTTTCACTGGAACTGGTTTCTTTCAGCTCAGTAACTAACAACACAACAACAGTCAATAAGGTGGTGCATTCACTGACCCAGCTTACCTCCATAGACAGGACCCAGCACCAAGGATCCGATCAGACCCACAGAAACCATCCATGTCAGACAGGTAGACATCCAGTCTGTTGTTTAGTTATCGCTGATACCTGGACAGAAAAATAACAACATGCAGCTGAAAGTCACAGAGACCAGATCCTGTCAGACTGGCTGACTTCCTGAGCTGCAGTTTGACTTGATGTGGTTTGTTTACGTCACACCCAAACCACCGTGACAGAGGAGTCACGTGATTTACAATGAAACAACAGAGATTCCAGGAAACAGCTGAGCTGAACAGGCTCTGATGATGATGATGATGATGGTGATGATGGTGATGATGATGATGATGATGATGATGATGGTGATGATGGTGATGATGATGATGATGATGATGATGATGATGATGATGGGACGTTATAAAGTCACTGAGCCACATATGACCCATCACACACACAGTTTCCTTGGGCCTGTGTGTCTATAGATGTTTATTGCAGTGCAGTCTGCTTCAGTCAGCTCAGGGTGTGAACTCATGTCCATGTGGTCCAGGGACAGGAAACCTGAAGGATCTGAACCAGGACCACACTTTGCTGCTGCAGTGATCTCTGCTGTCCTCAGCTGGTTTCCCTGCAGGCACATGCACAACAGAGAACAGAGTTCTGGGGGACTGTTGACAGCTCTCAGCTTCATCGTCACCACACAAAACCTTTTCTTCGAATCATAAACGTGTCTCATAGTCGACTCAAACCACATCAACCACACAGGAAGGCTCAGCCTTTAACTGGGACACCGACCTGATCTGAGATCAGAGCTCATGTTACCTACTGAGGATGGAGGCCACGTCTCTGCTCCGTCTGCTCTGTGAGTAACTCTCTGTGTTTGTGTCTCATAACTTCAGATAGTTCAGATTCCACCACAACACGACTGGAGTCCTGATGTTTAGTTTCTTCTCTGTCTCTTTTCCTCTGCACAACATTTTTATGTTTCTGTTCTAGTTTGTTTGTCTCCTCAGTTTGTCTGGTGTCACTTGTTGATCACACACTGACAGCTGCTGTACCAGAGTCAGCTCCAATTGACTGAACTCTGCTGCTGTTCTTCTGGACCAGTGGGGTCTGGGATATAAATGTTCATGAGACAATGAGACTTCAGGCATCAGACCAAACCAGCATGGCTGTGTTCCCTCTCCAGTGATGGTCCAGTTGTCTCTGCTCCATGTTAAACCTCCCACTGACCTGACTCTCATTTCTCTGCAGCTGTGACGTCTCTGCTGAGCTGCACAACAGACCAAGGTCAGTGAGCTTCTTCTGCTGTCCCAGTCTGACTCTCTGGTTCTGTCCAAGATCCCCTGAGAGCCCAGTTAGTGTGGAGTTACTCTGGAGGAGGCTGCATGTCTCAGAGCACTTACTGGTTCCCAGGCAGAACACTCCTCACCTCTGATAGAACCTGCAGGAGAACCTCCCATAGAACACATGGCAGAGGACTAGACAGAGATTACCCATCATTCAAAGCAACATACAGTAGATGTTCCATGTAGTCCTCACAATGTAAAGTATATCAACCTGCCAATGAGTCAGACACAGTTTATATTAGTACTGACAGAGTCCAGGAGACCCATTAAGGCCACGACAGTCTGCAGCCAACCAGGAAAACCCACTGATCAGTTTTTGTAAAAGTGTTTGAGCTGCAGGTCATTAAAGGTTTAGTTGGACTGAAACTGTGTCTGCACCACAGCTCGTCTGACTCTGAGTCCCAGCAGCTCCCAGTTTTTTAAAGACGACTTTGTGTCTCTGAGCTGTGAGGAGGACGACAGCTCTGCTGGATGGACCCTGAGAAGGAACACAACCAGAGAAACCAGGACTCAGTGTGGAGCTGACTGGGGAACCTCAGCTGGTTCTTCCTGTAAGATCAACTACGTCTTGCCCTGGTACAGTGGAGTTTACTGGTGTGAGTCCAGAGAGGGAGCAACCAGTCAGAGCATCAACATCACTGTCAGTGGTAAGATGAGCCTGTGGAGTTAGTATTGATGAAGCTGTGTGGAAATGGATGAAATGCTGTAGTTTGTCTCTGTGTTGAGGTGGAGCAGTGATCCTGCAGAGTCCTGTCCTCCCTGTGATGGAGGGAGAAAACATCACCCTGATCTGTAGAACCCAGACATCCTCCGACCTCCCAGCCGATTTCTATAAACACGGCTCCCTCATCATCGATCGGCCTACGGGTCACGTGACCATCCTCCATGTTTCCAAGGCCGATGAAGGCGTCTACAGGTGTAACATCAGGGGCCATGGAGAGTCTCCACCCAGCTGGATCTCTGTCACAGGTCAGCAGCTTCACTTTGATTGACACTCTGATTTCAGCCACATGTTCACCTGATCAGGTGGGCTTCTGTCTGCAGAAAAACCTACAACAACAGCCCCACCCACCACTTCAGCCCCGCCCCCTGAACCAACTACGGCCTCCTCTGCAGCCTCGCCCCCAAACTCCGCCCCCCTCCAGCAGGTGTTCACAGTGGTCCGTTACCTGGTGGTGTTCTGTCCCTACGTCATCTCCACTGTCCTCATGGTGTCTCTGTATCGACACAGACCCACAGGTAACACTCTGAATCAATCAATCAATCAATCAATCAATCAATCAATCAATACCAGTTGTCTCTGACTCTTCTTGTGTCCAATGTTGATAAATTCTCCATTTTCTTTCTCACCTGCTCTGACTGTGGGAAATCACCTGTCTGTCTCCATGGTGATGACCCCGCCCACCCATGCTGAGCAGGGATTGGATGATGACCATGATGACGTCACCACAGAGCATCAGTTCTGATTGGCTCTCTGGTCAGAACCTGTTTGAGCCTCAGTGTGTTTTGGACCTCAGCTGTCCATCCATACAGGACATTTGATTGGGAACCTCTGTCTCGTCCTCAGGCCTGTTGTTGAAGGAGATGATGGAGGTGCAGCAGCAGCAGCAGCTGAAAGAGACAATAAAAATATTAATAAAATGTAGCTGGTGTATTGAAAGTGTTCAGGTCAGTGGCCTTTGTTCTGGTTCTGATAGGCCTGTTGGTTCTTGCTTTATTGGTGGAGTTTGGTCCTGAGAGGCCTGATCTGGTCAGCGCTGTGTTTTCAGCTCCTCAGACTGACCTTGAACACAACTAACAGGGTCACAGTTCAGACCCTGCATGTCAAAGCTGAAGCAGCAGCCTCCTCTCACTGCATGTTCTGCTGTAGGTGATGATTCTGTGTAAAATGGTGTGACAGTGTTGCAGCACGTTGGCTCCAGTGAGCAGCTCTGTGGTCGTCCACTTTCCTGTTTCTGTTCAGTTCCCTCCACCTCTGGTTGGTCTCACTGTGTTTCAGCAGAGGTGTGAAGAACAAACAAATACTTAAACCCTGCTGCCATTTATGAAGTAGTACTGCATCTCTTCATATCTGTACCTGAGAAATAACTTCATGTTCCTGTAGCAGCATGAGTCATGTGACCTCCATGTGCTCCCTGTGCAGACAGAGATCCAGCTCCAGTCTACTCTATAGTGGTACTACTGCTGCTACTACTACTGCAGTATTCTCAGTGTACTGTGCCAACATTAGTAGTACTAACAGTAGTAGGGTAGTACTGCATCTCTTTATATCTGTACCTGATAATTAACTTCATGTTCCTCTATAGTGGTACTACTGCTGCTACTACTACTGCAGTATTATCAGTGTATCTTGCCAACATTAGTAGTACTGACAGTAGTAGGGTAGTACTGCAGTATTTGTTCCTGAAAGAAACCAGAGCATCATCTGAAAAATAAACCATGACCCGTCTGAACAGGGACACAGAATCCAGGTCTCTGTCAAACTGTGTGATCACAGTGTTCTGATCAGTTATTGATCGTGGAGCTGAACACATCATGTATGCAGTCAGACAACAGCACCACCTGCTGGATCCTCTCTGACATGGTGAACATGACACTGAGCAGGAAGTTCATTTTGAACATGGACCCAGAAACTGATGGTTGGATTTCATGGGAATGAATAACAAGTAGACCCAGTCTGGATCTTTATGGATCCTTATCTTCCCGACCTCATTGTGTTCACCATGAGCTCCTCCCTATGTTTCTATATTCACTATTTAAATCACACTCAGATTGTTTTTGAAGTTAAAGGTTAAAGGTCAAAGTATCTGTCCAGCAGAAAGCAGAGTCACTCTGGAAACATCAGAATCAGTTTTATTGCCAAATATGTTTGTGTGTACAGGGAATTTGTTTTGGTGTCATAAGCTTCCAGTTCACTGAGACAACAACAACAACACTCAGGCATTAAAAAGAAAAATGAGACTAATAATAAAATACACATATGTAAATATAAATAGACAAAAAATAAACAGTATGTACAGTTGTGCTATAGATGATAAAATGGAATAGAATATAAAGAGATGCAGGGATGTACTAGGATGGAGGTGGTAACAAATAAGGTTAAATTAGGTCATTGTACATTTCTATTGAATAATGGGGGGAACATTTAACTGTTCATAAGGTGGATTGTCTGGGGGAAGAAACTGTTCTTGTGCCTGGCTGTCCTGGTATATGGGACTCTGTAGTGCTGGCCAGATGGCAAAAGTTCGAAAAGGGGGCGACTTGGATGTGAAGCATCCATAGTGATTTTCTGAGCCCTTTTCCTCACTCTGGTTGTTTACAGGTCTTGAAGGGTGGCAGGGGAGCTCCAATAATCCTCTCAGCAGTCCGAACCGTTCTCTGTAATCTTGGTGCCTACTTTTGTAGCTGAGCTAAACCAGACACAGAACGGACTCGATGATGGCAGAGTAGAACTGTTTCAGCAGCTCCTTACTGCCACCAGCTGAGCTGGAGTGTGAAGCAGCAGGTCCAGAGTCCCCAAATTAAAATCTAGAGCCAGAGTTTGGTTTGTCCCTTCTGGGCTACTGTAGAAACATGAAGCTGCAACATGGCTGCCTCCATGAAAGGAGACCCGCTCCTCATGTAGATTTAAAAGGCTCATTCTAAGATTAAGAAAATGCAACGGTTGGTATGTTTCAAAATTTACAGTTTTGCAGCTTCAACATCAGATTGGAGGAAAAATTCATCTGAATTTGTGTTTTGATTTTCTCTCCTTTGCAGCTGCAGCAGTGAAATGATGTTGGTGGTTCAGGATGAATGAAGTCAGAGAGAAGCAGGTACTTACTACACTTTACTGCTCCATGAGTACTTTTACTTTACTGCTCAATGAGTACTTTTACTTTACTGCTCAATGAGTACTTTTACTTTACTGCTCAAAAGTACTTTTACTTTACTGTTCAATCAGTACTTTTACTTTACTGCTCAATAAGTACTTTTACTTTACTGCTCAATGAGTACTTTTACTTTACTGCCCAATGAGTACTTTTAGTTTACTGCTCAATAAGTACTCTTACTTTACTGTTCAATTAGTACTTTTACTTTACTGCTCAATGTGTACTTTTACTTTACTGTTCAATGAGTACTATTACGTTACTGCTCAATGAGTACTTTTTCTTTACTGCTCAATGTGTACTTTTACTTTACTGTTCAATGAGTACTATTACGTTACTGCTCAATGAGTACTTTTTCTTTACTGCTCAATAAGTACTATTACTTTACTGTTCAATAAGTACTTTTACTCTTGACCTAATAAGTATTTTTCCTTTAGACACAATAAGTACTTTTACTTAAGTTTTTCTTTAAGACTGTGTTTTTTACATTAATGTACTTTTACCTCAGTAAACCTATTCCAGCAGGGGGCGCTGCTGAACCAGAGTAACCAGTGACCTTTGACCTGAGCATCCTGCAGCGTTTCTTCCCCTGGGACATTTTGGTTCCACCTGTGTGTCTGCACATAAACACCAGTGATGAGACTTGAGGCTTTAATTTTTCTCCCACACAGACTCCTTCAGACTCACCTGTCCACATCCACACAGGTGAGTCTGGTGTCTGTTTGGTTCAGGAGGACTTTGTGTGTCTGTTTGGTTCATGAGGACTTTGTGTGTCTGTTGGGTTCATGAGGACTTTGTGTCTCTGTTGGGTTCATGAGGACTTTGTGTGTCTGTTTGCTTCATGAAGACTTTGTGTGTCTGGTTCATGAGGACTTTGTGTGTCTGGTTCATGAGGACTTTGTGTGTCTGTTTGGTTCATGAGGACTTTGTGTGTCTGTTGGTTCATGAGGACTTTGTGTGTCTGTTTGGTTCAAGAGGACTTTGTGTCTCTGTTGGGTTCATGACGACTTTGTGTGTCTGTTTGCTTTATGAAGACTTTGTGTGTCTGGTTCATGAGGACTTTGTGTGTCTGTTTGGTTCACGAGGACTTTGTGTGTCTGTTTGGTTCATTAGGACTTTGTGTGTCTGTTGGGTTCATGAGGACTTTGTGTGTCTGTTTGGTTCATTAGGACTTTGTGTGTCTGTTTCGTTCATGAGGACTTTGTGTGTCTGGTTCATGAGGACTTTGTGTGTCTGGTTCATGAGGACTTTGTGTGTCTGTTTGGTTCAAGAGGACTTTGTGTGTCTGTTTGCTTCATGAGGACTTTGTGTGCCTTTTTGGTTCATGAGGACCTTGTGTGTCTGTTTGCTTCATGAGGACTTTGTGTGTCTGTTTGGTTCATGAGGACTTTGTGTGTCTGTTTGGTTCAAGAAGGCTTTGTGTCTCTGTTGGGTTCATGAGGACTTTGTGTGTCTGTTTGCTTCATGAGGACTTTGTGTGTCTGGCTCATGAGGACTTTGTGTGTCTGGCTCATGAGGACTTTGTGTGTCTGTTTGGTTCACGAGGACTTTGTGTGTCTGTTTGGTTCACGAGGACTTTGTGTGTCTGTGGGTTTTTGGCAGTGAAGCTCCTAACGGAAAATAACAGCTTGTGGTCTCAAACTTCCCCTTCAGCTGCTTCCCCTCAGGCCTGGAGATTAGAAACTGCTCTTTCTTCACATCCTCTCAGGTGGACTGCATGGGTTTGGGTTTTTAATTGAAGAAACAACCAACACAGAAATATGGGAAGTGTACGTGGTACCAGCTCCGACCAAAGGGCTGGATGATGAGTCCAGCTCACTTCTCTTCAAGAGAGGAGAGAGAAGCAGCTGAACATGCTGAGAGGATTTAGTGCTGACTCCACCCACAGCCTGGACTTTCTCTCTGCTAGAAAGTTGTTCTGTTCCACTAAAACCTGACTCTCAAGACCAGGTCAAGACTAAGGTCAGTGAACGCCTCCTGTCTCTGCTTCTGTCTGAGTTTGGGTTTTAGGATGATAAAAAATCCACATCAGGGTTTTTTTTCTGTGATAAGAAATTAGTTTATGTGAAATATGTCAAATAAACAAAGCAGAGACAGGTGTGGATATGCAACGTTCCTCACATCAACATCTCAATGACTCAGTGTTTCTACTTCTCACAGACCAGATTACAGCCAGTTCACCTTCAGCTGAACGAACCAGACGACAGAGGACTCAGTGTGGACCAGACTGGGGAACATCAGCTGGTTCTTCCTGTAACATCAGCCTTTCCTTCCCATCAGACAGTGGAGTTTACTGGTGTGAGTCCAGAGAGGGAGCAACCAGTCAGAGCATCAACATCACTGTCAGTGGTAAGATGAGCCTGTGGAGTTAGTATTGATGAAGCTGTGTGGAAATGGATGAAATGCTGTAGTTTGTCTCTGTGTTGAGGTGGAGCAGTGATCCTGCAGAGTCCTGTCCTCCCTGTGATGGAGGGACATGATGTCACTCTTGAGGCTTTTAATTTGAAGGGCTGGCTGAATGGTTCAGTCCTGAAATGAGGAGCTCACAGAGACTGATATGAGGAATAATGTTTGTTCTTCTGCACAGTTTGTGAGGAGATGCTGGTTTTATTCTGCTGCAGCTGCTCACAAACATCTGTGTGCAGAATCAAAAGCTTCTCTGGACCCATGAGGTCAGACTTTAGTTTGTCTTTGCAGGAACAAAGTGACAGCCTGAAGTTTTCATGCTGCACAACAGAGTTTAGACAAAGATGAACCAAAGAGTCTGATCAGAAATCACTGATCAGGACCGTTATCAAAGATCCTCTTGGAGATCCTCACTCTGTCCCAAATCCAGACCACTAGAGGGGACTTCCCACGATGCACCTCTCCTGTTACTGTGTTAATTATTTAACTGATCGGAGCCTGGATGTTCATCCATTTGGTTGAACGTTAACAAAAAACGTAACAGTTCAATGAAAACACTCATCACATGTGTTCACCTGTTGTTCTGGGCTCCATGAGGAAAAGCTGAATCAGACAGAGACACAGAGTCAGAGCTGAGTCCAGTCAGGCTTTATTAAAGAAAAGCTTTACAGACATAGTCTCATATATAGACAGAATTATTAGCAGAAATGGATTTTAGTGTCATAAACATGTCGTGAATTCTCCCACTGTGAATCCACTGTACACCGTGATGAGCCAGGACATGGATCAGAACCTCAGAACCTTCCTGAAGTCCAGGTCAGTGCAGGAGGTCCTATCCATTACCCAACAATGATCAGGCTGGACCTTCATCCCGTGGAAACGTCAGTATATTAAAGCCAGAGTAACATAATGAAGCTGAAACCAGCTGCTGAGACAGTTAGTGAGTCTGACACAGGAACATGGGACTTAGACGACAAACACAAACAACATGAAAACACACACACACTGTGCTGCTGCCAGTCTTCTTGGATAAACCACCTGATCAACACACCATGTTGATGTGTCTGCAGACTGAAGTCAAGTGTCTGGGCTGACTGTGTTGGACTGGTCCCTGACAGCAGCAGGACCAGAACCCAACTGGTCTGACCCAGTTCACTTTGGGTTCATTGGTCTTCGTTCAGGACGTGGGTTTGGATTCTGGTCTGTGGGTCTGCATCGTTTTCTATAGAACATAAAACCAACAACAGCAGCAACAAGAAGCAAAATACCAACAACTGTCAGACCCACAGCCAGTCCAACATGTCCATGACCTGCAGGAGAGAACAGGTGTGAGGTGTCAGGTAGGTGATGACTGAAGAACAGAACAAACTCCTGTCAGACATTATCTCCTGCACTTTGACCACATCACTCATCCAGCTGTTTTCTACAAAGTCTCATCAACAACATCTGGAGAAAACACAAACATCTGGTCTCACATCAACAACCAGGAAGCAGCTTCAGCTCTGCTGCTCAGACAAACACACACTCACCTGCTGGAACTACTCTCAGGTGGATGGTGCTGATTGGCTCAGTCTTTAAAACACCTCTCTTCCTGCGCTTTGTTTGACTCTGTAAGACACGACACTCGTATGTCCCAGTGTCAGTAAACGTCACATCCTTCAGAGTCACAGACACGTCTCCATCCTTCATCTGTGAGTCCTTCAGCTCTACCCGCTCCTTAAAAGATGGATGCTGGTTTATCCCATCAAATCTTCGATCTCGGTAAAAATAGACATAGTCTGGATCCAGATCAGGTCTGGTCCACTGTAGAGCTAAGATCTCTGTGCTGCTGGGAGCTCGACCTGGCAGAGTGACGTTCTGTCCAGGTTCAGCTGTGATGGTTCTCTGACCTGAAGAACAGAGGAACAGACAGAGAGCAGCCTAAATCCAAAGAAATGTGTTTACAGCCTGAGCAAAGATGATGAAGTTATTCCTGATGTGTGTTCCTCCAAAGTGGGACTGTGGTTGGACAGGAAGGATTCAGATCAGCCTGGAACGTTCCAACACAGTGCCCAGCTGTTCCTCACACAGGAACCTATCTGACTGTTAGACCCATCGGTTTTCTATGGCAGTGGGCCTGGCTACAGTTGGAGGTCGGCCCCCTCATCATCCAAGACTGGCCCAGACCACATCCATGTGACCCTCATGTGCTGTTGGGGATGTTTTCATCCACCAAGGGTCATTTTTCACTGTGAATGTGGCCACAACTTTACTGTAGATATAAATAATAATGAACATATTTCAATATAAAAGGGATTTATCTGAAATATTTTCACAGCACTTTATTTTAGCGGATGTTTTCATCCCGAACGTAACCAAAGGGTAGTGTTTTCCAACAGCACAAAGGCCTGAGGATAAACTGGACTCACCCTCAGAGACACAGACCAGGAGACAAAGACTCAGCAGGGACACAGTTTCTTTAACCCCCATTTTCTCTTCTGTCGTCTGAAAGTTGTTTATCGGTGATATTTCTCAAACTGTGGCTCATATGATTAATAATATCTACAGGAAAGACCAACCGGACACGCCTCGTCCGTCAGCCTTCGGTAACACGGGCTGTGTCTGAATGTCCACCCTAGTCCCGGACCCCTCAGTCACTATATAGTCCACTATATAGACTGCTGTACTATATAGACTGCTGTACTATATAGACTGGACTCAAATATCTAAGTTTCGGACCTGTACCCACTACTTTTTCTCTGTCGCAGATTATGACGTAACACGGGCTGCTGGCGTGTGTAGACGTCACTTCCGGTTCCTTCCTTGTTTTTTTCTTTTCTTTTAATAATTTAGTGGTAAAAATTAATTTATCTCTCCCCGAATGTTTTTCTAAAAGGTGTAACTTAAACGTCTGTTCATAATTTTCACGGACCATTACAGGGACCGACTCTAGGGGAGCTGTTCTGTGGTCTGAGCTGGTTCCAATGGCAACAAACCTCCTGATGTTTATATCAGTCCAATATTCAGAATCACGTAATATTCATAGCATTAACCGTGGTTATATAGTTGTGTCTGCCTTATAGTCTGGTCTCCAGACACCATCTAGTTTAGGTCTCTGTTGGTCCCACAAACACTAGTCTGGTTTCCATCGCCTTGTTTTTATGCACATTTTGAAGTTTCACATCAAAAATGATGGAAACACCAAATTTAAAGAAAAAAACTTAATTCATCAAAAATGTTTCCATCTGGCTTGAAGTGTTTTTGGTTTATGCGACTAATGGAAGATGGAAACACATTTGTCAAAGTTCTGACGTAGAGCGTTACGCTGGCGTCGTCTTCCCCATGTGTGCTGGCTCAGGGTCATAACGAACTTCCTGCCAGTGCCCGTCCTTATAAACGAGTCTAGTTCTAATTCACATTCACAGTTACCAGACTGTCTGTGAAATCCTGCTTAGTGTGACATCACATTGTGAGTTTGAATACAATAACATGCATTTATATAGAGGCCACAAACCACCAGGACCACAGATAGCACGGCACGGACCTCAGACCATTGAGAGACCAGACAGGCCACGAGGTCGGGCTGAGCCCCTTTAGCAGGCTGAGTGTTGTAACCAGTGCTAGTCCTAGTCTTTATAGTGGTCTCTAACACAGACTGGGCCTGATTATTGGTAATGAGAGCTTCAAACATGGGCCCCATGCTCTGACAGTGTTTGTAATGAAAGACACAGGTGTTGTTGTCACAGGGATTCATTTATAGCAAATACACAGCTGGGCATGGACGTCAGAACAGGTCTGAGACCAACACAGGACTTACCTGGCATGGCTGAATGATACCACATTCAGAGCATCTTCAGACTTTGGTGTTCTCCAGTCAGAAGGAGTCCTTATCCAACCTGTGCTTCCTGTTCTCTAATAACCTTAGGTCTGTTTCCACTGCTCCATAGAGCCATGGAGGAATCATGGAGGAGGAAGTCCCAATAAACCGAATGGGTCCGACACATGGGTTCCTAATAAAAAGGGTCCGACACAGGGGTTCCTAATAAACCAACTGGGTCCGACAGAGGAGGTCCTAATAAACCGAGTAGGGTCCGACACAGGGGTTCCTGATAAACCGACTGGGTCCGACACTGGGGTTCCTGATAAACCGAGTGGGTCCGACACAGGGGTTCCTGATAAACCGACTGGGTCCGACACTGGGGTTCCTGATAAACCGACTGGGTCCGACACAGGGGTTCCTAATTAACCGACTGGGTCCGACACTGGGGTTCCTAATTAACCGACTGGGTCCGACACAAGGATTCCTGATAAACCGACTGGGTCCGACACTGGGGTTCCTGATAAACCGACTGGGTCCGACACAGGGGTTCCTGATAAACCGACTGGGTCCGACACTGGGGTTCCTGATAAACCGACTGGGTCCGACACAGGGGTTCCTAATTAACCGACTGGGTCCGACACTGGGGTTCCTAATTAACCGACTGGGTCCGACACAGGGATTCCTGATAAACCGACTGGGTCTGACACTGGGGTTCCTAATAAACTGACTGGGTCCGACACAGGGTTTCTTAATATAATAGACTACAGAACAGTCTCTAAGCAAACAGCTCCCTCTGCTGGACTCATTAATCCAGATCCAGCTGACTTCTGTCCTCAGCACAGTGTTTGTTATTTACAACAGCTGAACAATATGTTGTTTACATCAGAGCAAACTTGACCATCAGCTGAAACCGTCTGGGCAAAGGGACTTTGAGAAACCAGCTGGACAAAGTAGTTCACATCTGATTGGATCATTTGGACTGAACATTTGAAGACTCAGATGATGTTAAAACAAGAATTATATCGACAGTTTCAGGCTCATTCACTACAACGTCTGTTTGTTTGGCATCTCTCCTCATTTCCTCTGTGTGATCCACTGTTCATGGTATAAAGTCCTGCAGCTGCTGGGACCCTGTGGAAACAGCCCTTCACCCCTGGTTATATGTGCACGTCTCTATATGGCTGTGTTTAAGGTGGACCTGTATTTAAGTTGGACCTGTATTCAGTGTGGACCTTAGAGGTGGATGTTAGAGACATAGGCGGAAACATGGTGTTTGTACCCGGAGAAGAGAAAAGGCCTGAGACACACAGGCACAGGAGTCACAGACTCCTCATTCAGGTCAGGTTTCTGCAGATATTTTAACTAAATTCAGACCAAAAGAAGCGTTTTCAGTTTCTCACTTTCTAAATGTCTGAACAGTAAAATTAGTGAATGTGTCATTTTTTAAATTGATTTTCATTAATATTTCTGCTTCTTTTTAGAGAAACCAACCACTGCACCTCCACCCACCTCTACAACCAATTCCTCGTCCACTTCTCCTCCTCGTCTTTTTCTCTATGTGGTGTCAACTGTACCATCAGTCTGTGGTCTGGTTCTGCTGGTGTTACTGGTTGTACTGGTGGGATGTGTTCAGAGGAAACCCAAAGGTTAGTGCCCTGGTTTTGTTTTTCAGAATAATAAATTATAAAATGATGAAAGTTCAGCTCAACATGGTTTAAGTTCAACGTCTGAAGAGTTTCATTCATTAAATGTCAGTGATTGTTCCCATTGGTCCATTTCAGCCAATGAAGCGGGAGGTGGTGATGACATCACACATGACGTCACATACAGTGATGTCATCATATTAAATCAGAATCGTCGCCAACAGCAGCCAATCAAACGGAGCAGAGGTACTGATGTTGTCTGAGGTCACACCTGGTTTAAGGTTCAGGTTAGACCCAGTTTTATCAAACTTTATTATAAATATTTAAATATTTTTTACACCAATAGAGACAACGACAAAATAAAGTAAAGGCTCATGGGAAACTAAAAGACAGCAGATGTTGAAAACATTCCAGATGTTGTGGTGCTGTGACTCTACACATCACTACTTAGGCCTGGTTAAACAGAAAATGCAGGTTTTATGCAAAATACCTTATTTTCCAAAGCTATAACAGTAGGTTAATGCTTATATAATATTTAAACTGAACTTACAATCTGTAATTAGTTTCTATAGAAATTAAATCTTTATATAAAACTTTATTATTTTACACATAAAATGATCAAATCACATCAAGTACTGGGGGACTGGAAGGCAGCACAAATCTGTTTTTAATTATATTCATATGGAAATATTCACATTTACACATTTACAGACCAAACTATAAACCCAGTGTGTCAGCAGGTTTGTTTAGAGGTGATACATCAATTTAAGTTCAAGTGAAAATAAAATCATCAGGGAAAAGACTTGGGCTGCACAAAACAAAAGAACAGCACAAATTTAGTCTCATGGAAATGTAAAAGAAACTGATGATGGCTGATAAATAACATTTTCTCCTTCTTAATGTACATATCTTTAATAAAATCTTCTTTTTACCTCACATGATCTAAGTTACCAGGACAACAGAGTAAGACACAGTCAGATATTCTACTTTATATTTTAACAACAATACGAAGGTGTGTAGTACTGCAGAGTATAAAAAGAGACTAAAGATACTCAGCGCTGTGTTTTCAGCTCCTCAGACTGACCTTGAACACAACTAACAGGGTCACAGTTCAGACCCTGCATGTCAAAGCTGAAGCAGCAGCCTCCTCTCACTGCATGTTCTGCTGTAGGTGATGATTCTGTGTAAAATGGTGTGACAGTGTTGCAGCACGTTGGCTCCAGTGAGCAGCTCTGTGGTCGTCCACTTTCCTGTTTCTGTTCAGTTCCCTCCACCTCTGGTTGGTCTCACTGTGTTTCAGCAGAGGTGTGAAGAACAAACAAATACTTAAACCCTGCTGCCATTTATGAAGTAGTACTGCATCTCTTTATATCTGTACCTGAGAAATAACTTCATGTTCCTGTAGCAGCATGAGTCATGTGACCTCCATGTGCTCCCTGTGCAGACAGAGATCCAGCTCCAGTCTACTCAGCAGTGAGAACTGAAGACGTCACTTATGGCCAAATCGTCATCGGACCAAACAGGAGCAGAGGTAACTGTGGACAGAGCCAGGCTAACACTTTCCCCCTGCTCCCAGTCTTTATGCTAAGCTAAGCTAACTGCATCCTGACTCCAGCTCTGGACTTCACACACACATGAGACTGGTTTTCATTGTGTCCCCTCAGGTCTGAAACTAAAACTACTGTTTTTCCCAGAAATGTTGGGCTGTTCATTTGGAGAAGAACAGGAGCATAAAAATGTCAGTCAGCTGAAGTTTGGCCTTAAAGACCTTGGCATCATTCCTGAGGAGAGTCTGGACCTGTACAGGTTTCTGTCTGCTCAGATCTAATTAGAGCAGGAATGTTCTTTAAAGGCTCAGTGTGAATGTGACGATACCAAACGTGCTGTGCCATGAGAACAGAGGTCACTCTGACAGTCGTCTGGTTTCCATCCACCTGAAGCTCAAATTGGAACCAAAGTCAGAGAAAATCATCAAAACCAAATGTGGATCATTCAGGTCTTAATGTGCACGTTGAACAGGTGGATAGTGGCTCAGTCCAGCCTTCACAGTGATGTGTGCAGTGAGTAGGGACTGGAGTCTGGACAGTTCACTGGAATCCAGTTTGTTAAAGGAGCCTCTGGCCCATAGACCAGACCCAGATACACAGAACACATGAATGAAGGTGAGGACTGTCGCCCTGGCACTCCAGTCCAGGAGTCCAGTTCAGCCGTCACATTAAAGTGGTAAATACCAGTCTGCCTGAGGTTCTACGGATCACGTTTCTACTCTAGACTGGGGCAAAGAAATTCATCCAGCTGTTTTCTACCTTCATCCCAACGTTCCCCTGCTGCCTCCTCACCAGCACCTACATAGACCTGAAACTACAGGTACTGGTGAAGTCCCACTGGTTAACAGCAGCTTACTTCTTATAGTAACAGCTGTTATGGTTGCTGGAAGATATTTAAGCTGTGAATATACTTTTACTGCTCAGGAGAGATTAATGTCAGGGTCTAGACTAAACCGACTAGAGCCTTCATCTAGTGAACCTGACTCAGTCACACTCAAGAGGCTGCTGACACTTTAGAGAAACCTCATTAATTTACAATTAAAGCAAAGAAGCTTTTACTTTAACTGCAGATGTTCTTTATTTAGCAGATACAAAAGCAACAGCAAACAATAAATGTGTTTCAATCAGTAAATGTATTAAAAATCAATAAAAACCAAGAATTCAATAATAAATCAATAATCTCTATTCTTCCCCTGTCTTACTATCATCCTACTCACAACCTCCTTGGTCTGAGAAGAACAGGGCTGGTTGATGAGTAGAAGAATCAAAAAGGTAAAATTAGTTGTTGAAAGTCTGGTCAGATGGCGTGATCAGTGCGTGGCCAACAACTTGAAACTACGTGACACTTCAGATCTTAATAATTTCCCTGTATTGATGCTATTTTAGTTTAGGTACTTCCCTTTTTCTCCCAGCCATCTGTTCATCCAGTCTTCTTTCACTTCCCTATTGACCTCTGGACACAACTTATTTTAGTTCCATTATCACATTCACACATTGATTTATGTCCCTGTAAAACTGGTTCTTGTATTTAATCACATTTCCATGATTATATGTCTGAAATCAACCACAATAAAATCATTATACAGTCACTCACAGTTAAATCATGATGCAGTTATTATGAAATCATTTGTCTTCTCTCTTTAAATTAGATCTTTAATAGTTAACCTTACTTTACATGGTTTTAATCAATATTTCTGATTTATTTTTCTATCTAACCTCCATCTTCACTTACTACTTGTTCCACAGTGCTGCTCTTCTTCATTCTGAGGCGTACATGGTTTATACTGCATGTATTCAGTTTTATCATCAACGTTCATCTTTCTGGGCTTTTTGACAGGATGTCTCTGATGGTGGATATGGTTTGAACTGTGTGTGTGTGTGTGTGTGTGTGTGTGTGTGTGTGTGTCTGTGTGTGTGTGTGTGTGTGTCAGAGTTTCAGGCAGAGCCAGATGTCGTCTACTCGTCCTTGAGGTAGACCGTGAGACACCAGTCCACCCACTGACGTCCTGCTGGTCTGTAACTGGTGCCCAGAGACTCTCACACCAGACTCCATTCATTTTTTCAAACATTTTACAGGTTGTGTGTTTTGTTGTTGTTGTTGTCTCTTATTTTTGGAAACGTTTAGATGCATTTTTCAGCACAAACCACTGGAACTAAAAACTAAACCAAAGATTAAAGAAACTGTTAAAGTATTTTTAAGTCCCTCAGCCTCTTTCAGTTTTAGTTTAGTGCACGACAACATCAAGTTACTTGTTTTGTCAGACTTTGATTCATATGAGCCTGTTTAACAGAATCTGATGATAAAATCCAGCTGTTTTGTGGATAATGTCCTCAGTGACTTTACTGTTATTTATATTTTATTGATGGTTTTTGGACCATGTTCTTGTTGCTGCAGCAGCGATCTGGTTTCTCTGTAGGATCATTAAACTTTGGTCTGGTTTTGTTGTTGTTCTCGTGTGGTTCTGTGGGTTTCATAAAGGCGTCAGATGGAAAATTTGACTTGTACCTGTCTGGTTGTGTCTAACTGATCCACACCTCTCTGCTGTGGACAGACATAAAAAAACACGACCACAGACTGATCTTACCAAAAGTTACTGTGGCCACTTTGAAAACGAAGCTGAAGACGTCTCTCTTTTTTTACAGCGTCTCAACTAACAGGCCCCTTTAAATTCTGAACGATGTGAAGATGAAAACATGACAATTGTTTTTCATTTTAAACTCATTTCCATCTCTGTATCTGTAGTTTTATTTTACATTTTATCTTTTATCCTACATCATTTTATCTTTTTGTTGATTTGGTGATGTTTATTCTTGCTTTATGTGAAGCTCTTTGAATTGTCTTTGTCTGTGAAATAAATCAACTGCAGCATTTTGTTGTTAAACAGGTGAAATAATGTGCAGAGGAATGTCTGCCAGCTGTGGTGCTGGTCCAGCTCAGCTCACGTCAGCTCTGATGGTTTCTCCTGTAGCTCCAGTGGTTCTGCTGTGGTGTCAGGGGAGGTCCAGTCTGGTTTCTGTAGTTTAAGCCTGATAACAAGGCCCACTAAAACATACTGCATTAGCACAGTAAAGGGGACCAAAGACTCAGGACAAAGTCATTTTATCATGTAGGGACTGAGACCAGATGTTAGAGTGTGTGCAGTCACCTGGCAGAGACACATGCACCTGTTCCAGGAGGCCGTGGGTCGTTGGACACACGATAGAAGAGAGAACATGGCCGACAGTGTGGAAAAGACCCAGAGTGTCTCTGACCTCTGCAGGACAGTTACTGTCAGTACAGCAGCACAGAGCAGGACTGAGGGATCCAGGCTCACAGCAGGAGACTTTTATCCAGACTCCCACACACATTTCACCTTCAGACCAAGAAGATCCCAGTAATCACCTGCACACATGTCCAGAGAGGTGCTGTGGGCAGGCTCAGGTCACATCCTCCATCTTTGTGGCTGCTCTAACGCCACAGTACGTGGTGACAGTCGTGGCCAATGAGAGCAGGAGAAATGATCAGCTGATCAGCCGTTGGTCCCTGCAGATGAGAACAGCTTCCCCACATTTTCACAACTGTCTGTGTTTAGATACAGAACTAATGTCTGACTGTGGCTGAGGACTGAAGGAGGTCGTTCACTAATGTGGATCTGTGTGATTCTAAAAATCAGTGACCATGTTCCAGCTGCAGGAGGAGAAACCACGCAGCTGCTGCACCGCCCTGCACGGAGGAAATGGTGGTTTTTACTGCTCAGACTGAGAAGAATTTGATGTCAAAGGACCAAGAGGTGCAATGGGACAAACCCGTCTTCAGTGTCTGATCTGTGAGTACCGTGGTTTCTGTCACACTTCAGTCGTTCCAGCCTTAGATCGGAGCTGCAACGGTCAGAGCTTCAAATATTATAAAAGAACATCTAGAAAAATCTGATTTTATTGGTTCGTGTGGCGAAAAGACATCAAGTGTAAAGATGTGACGACATGCAGGAAGAGAAATGCTCTGGTCAGTTGAAGAAGATGTAAAATACTGTGAGGCTCAGAAAACACAGTGTGAGCTGCTGCTGACGACGTCTAGGAAACTTTTTTGGCTGTGTAGTTTTTTATTGTTTGGAGCTCGACTTCAAACAGCAGCAAACACTACTGCAGTATGTGGTGCCAGTATTCTGTGGAGTACTGAGAAAACAGCAGTACTTTTACTTCACAGCACAGACCATTTATTCCGTCAGTGCAGTTTCAAGGTGGGGGCACCAAGCTGAGGGTCTCCATGTGGTCCCAGACTCCCCTTGTGTTCCTGAACGATGCCAGAAAAGGCTTAATCAGCTCCCAATGAAGCTGACCTTTGACCTTTGGATGGAAAGTGTTTTAACATCATTTTATCATATTTGTGTGAAATGTGGTCGGCTGTTTCCAGCACCGAGCTGGACCTGGATGTTTAACCAGGCCTGATCTTTATGTAATAATATAGTCGGTTCTTTAATGGGACTACGGAACCTAAAAGGTCCCAATTCCATCCACTCAGCCACCCAACAGTCTCAGCTGTGTCTGTACCTGCAGGGCTGCTGGAGGATATCCCAGCATGCATTGCAAGAGATCCTCCTGGTCTTAATGGAAATATTTTCTAGTTAACAACTTTCCACAAAGTGACTGACACATTGCGACCTAGTTCCTGTTGTGGGTCTGCAGTACAGGGACAGGGCCTGGTCACATGATGATCACATGACCCTGGAGTCAAACTAATAATGATAATAATAAATTCCCTGTGACATTTTAAGTGGAAAACTGTAGATGATGGATGGAATAACACTTTATCGTTTTGATCTGCATTTACAGTTTCTCAGTATAATTTCTACAGAAAATCTGTTTCAGTTGATGATGTGGTTCCTACAGTCCTGTGTGACTGCACTAAAACCTCCCACTGGCCTGACTCTCATTTCTCTGCAGCTTTGCTGTCAGTGCTGAGCTGCACAACAGACCAAGGTCAGTGAGCTGTTCCCTTTTGATCCTCATTAGAACTGATGTTTTAAACTCTGATAGAAACTTGGTGAAAAAGAAGGTTTGGAGCAATAAAGTTTCAGACCCTGAACTTTACAGCAGGAAATGACAAACTCAGTTTGACAACAATAAAAAGGATGATCAGTGCTTGATTCTCACCCTGACAGCTCGTCTGACTCTGAGTCCCAGCAGCTCCCAGTTTTTTGAAGGAGACTCTTTGTCTCTGAGCTGTGAGGAGGACGACAGCTCTGCTGGATGGACCCTCAGGAGGAACACAACCAGAGAAACCAGGACTCAGTGTGGACCTGACTGGGGAACATCAGCTGGTTCGTCCTGCACCATCAGTCTCACAGTCCCTTTGGACAGTGGAGTTTACTGGTGTGAGTCCAGAGAGGGAGCAACCAGTCAGAGCATCAACATCACTGTCAGTGGTAAGATGAGCCTGTGGAGTTAGTATTGATGAAGCTGTGTGGAAATGGATGAAATGCTGTAGTTTGTCTCTGTGTTGAGGTGGAGCAGTGATCCTGCAGAGTCCTGTCCTCCCTGTGATGGAGGGAGAAAACATCACCCTGATCTGTAGAACCCAGACATCCTCCGACCTCCCGGCTGATTTCTATAAACAGGGCTCCCTCATCATCGATCGGCCTACGGGTCACGTGACCATCCTCCATGTTTCCAAGGCCGATGAAGGCGTCTACAGGTGTAACATCAGGGGCCATGGAGAGTCTCCACCCAGCTGGATCTCTGTCACAGGTCAGCAGCTTCACTTTGATTGACACTCTGATTTCAGCCACATGTTCATCTGACCAGGTGGGCTTCTGTCTGCAGGAACACCTACAACCACAGCCCCGCCCACAACTGCAGCCACACCCACCACTGTAGCCCCACCCCGCGAACCAATTACAGCCTCCTCTGCAGCCCCGCCCCCAGACCCCGCCCCCCTCCAGCAGGTGTTCACAGTGGTCCGTTACCTGGTGGTGTTCTGTCCCTACGTCATCTCCACTGTCCTCATGGTGTCTCTGTATCGACACAGACTCACAGGTAACACTCTGAATCAATCAATCAATCAATCAATCAATCAATCAATACCAGTTGTCTGACTCTTCTTGTGTCCAATGTTGATAAATTCTCCATTTTCTTTCTCATCTGCTCTGACTGCAGGAAATCACCTGTCTGTCTCCATGGTGATGACCCCGCCCACCCATGCTGAGCAGGGATTGGAGGATGACTATGATGACATCACCACAGAGCATCAGTTCTGATTGGCTCTCTGGTCAGAACCTGTTTGAGCCTCAGTGTGTTTTGGACCTCAGCTGTCCATCCATACAGGACATTTGATTGGGAACCTCTGTCTCGTCCTCAGGCCTGTTGTTGAAGGAGATGATGGAGGTGCAGCAGCAGCAGCAGCTGAAAGAGACAATAAAAATATTAATAAAATGTAGCTGGTGTATTGAAAGTGTTCAGGTCAGTGACCTTTGTTCTGGTTCTGATAGGCCTGTTGGTTCTTGGTTTATTGGAGGAGTTTGGTCCTGAGAGGCCTGATCTGGTCAGCGCTGTGTTTTCAGCTCCTCAGACTGACCTTGAACACAACTAACAGGGTCACAGTTCAGACCCTGCATGTCAAAGCTGAAGCAGCAGCCTCCTCTCACTGCATGTTCTGCTGTAGGTGATGATTCTGTGTAAAATGGTGTGACAGTGTTGCAGCACGTTGGCTCCAGTGAGCAGCTCTGTGGTCGTCCACTTTCCTGTTTCTGTTCAGTTCCCTCCACCTCTGGCTGGTCTCACTGTGTTTCAGCAGAGGTGTGAAGAACAAACAAATACTTAAACCCTGCTGCCATTTATGAAGTAGTACTGCATCTCTTTATATCTGTACCTGAGAAATAACTTCATGTTCCTCTATAGTGGTACTACTGCTGCTACTACTACTGCAGTATTCTCAGTGTATCATGCCAACATGAGTAGTACTGACAGTAGTAGGGTAGTACTGCAGTATTCTCTGTGTACTGTGCCAACATTAGTAATACTGACAGTAGAAGGGTAGTACTGCAGTATTCTAAGTGTATCGTGCCAACATTAGTAGTACTGACAGTAGTAGGGTAGTACTGCAGTATTTGTTCCTAAAAGAAACCGGAGCATCATCTGAGAAATAAACCATGATCCGTCTGAACAGGGACGCAGAATCCAGGTCTCTGTCAAACTGTGTGATCACAGTGTTCTGATTGGTTATTGATCGTGGAGCTGAACACATCATGTATGCAGTCAGACAACAGCACCACCTGCTGGATCCTCTCTGACATGGTGAACATGACACTGAGCAGGAAGTTCATTTTGAACATGGACCCAGAAACTGATGGTTGGATTTCATGGGAATGAATAACAAGTAGACCCAGTCTGGACCTTTATGGATCCTTATCTTCCTGACCTCATTGTGTTCACCATGAGCTCCTCCCTATGTTTCTATATTCACTATTTAAATCACACTCAGATTGTTTCTGAAGTTAAAGGTTAAAGGTCAAAGTACCTGTCCAGCAGAAAGCAGAGTCACTCTGGAAACATCAGAATCAGTTTTATTGCCAAATATGTTTGTGTGTACAGGGAATTTGTTTTGGTGTCATAAGCTTCCAGTTCACTGAGACAACAACAACAACGCTCAGGCAATAAAAATAAAAATGAGACTAATAATAAAATACACATATGTAAATATAAATAGACAAAAAATAAACAGTATGTACAGTTGTGCTATAGATGATAAAATGGAATAGAATAGAAAGAGATGCAGGGATGTACTAGGATGGAGGTGGGAACAAATAAGGTTAAATTAGGTCATTGTACATTTCTGTTGAATAATGGGGGGAACATTTAACTGTTCATAAGGTGGATTGTCTGGGGGAAGAAACTGTTCTTGTGCCTGGCTGTCCTGGTATATGGGACTCTGTAGTGCTGGCCAGATGGCAAAAGTTCGAAAAGGGGGCGACTTGGATGTGAAGCATCCAGAGTGATTTTCTGAGCCCTTTTCCTTACTCTGGTTGTTTACAGTTCTTGAAGGGTGGCAGTGGAGCTCCAATAATCCTCTCGGCAGTCCGAACCGTTCTCTGTAATCTTGGTGCCTACTTTTGTAGCTGAGCTAAACCAGACACAGAACGGACTCGATGACGGCAGAGTAGAACTGTTTCAGCAGCTCCTTACTGCCACCAGCTGAGCTGGAGTGTGAAGCAGCAGGTCCAGAGTCCCCAAATTAAAATCTAGAGCCAGAGTTTGGTTTGTCCCTTCTGGGCTACTGTAGAAACATGAAGCTGCAACATGGCTGCCTCCATGAAAGGAGACCCGCTCCTCATGTAGATTTAAAAGGCTCATTCTAAGATTAAGAAAATGCAACGGTTGGTATGTTTCAAAATTTACAGTTTTGCAGCTTCAACATCAGATTGGAGGAAAAATTCATCTGAATTTGTGTTTTGATTTTCTCTCCTTTGCAGCTGCAGCAGTGAAATGATGTTGGTGGTTCAGGATGAATGAAGTCAGAGAGAAGCAGGTACTTACTACACTTTACTGCTCAATGAGTACTTTTACTTTACTGCTCAATGAGTACTTTTACTTTACTGCCCAATGAGTACTTTTACTTTACTGCCCAATGAGTACTTTTACTTTACTGCTCAATGAGTACTTTTACTTTACTGCTCAATGAGTACTTTTACTTTACTGGTGCCTGTCAGGATCCGTGTTCTGAGTTCCTGTTCAATGCTTTTATTTTGTAGGTTCCTTTAGGATTTGGTTTTGTTTTGTCTTTTTCCACTTTGCTTTGACCCAACTTGTTGATTGTTTTCATCTGTGCCTCGTTTGTGTTCTTCCCTTCATGTACCTCGTTTCTGTCTCAGTTCCTTGCTAGGTCATCTGCCCTCATATGCGTTTGTCTGCCATCTCTGCCTTTTGTTCTCCTGGGTTTCAGTTAAGTTTTGTCTGCCTCTGTTGTATGTGTGTTTCACCATGTCTTGTCTTCTTGTTTACCTAGCCACATGTTTAGTCCCTCTTGTTTTTGCTTTGTCCGTTTAGTCTGTGCGTTTGTTTGTGTAAGTCTGGTGTGTCCTCCGAGGTGTGTGTGACCCCAGGCCTTTGATCGTGTTTGTTTTCCCCCTTGGTGTGTGTGACCTTGACCCTCTTGTCTCGTTGAGTTCTGTCTAAAATAAAGTTTTTATTTTAGACTGCAGCAGGAAATGACTAACTCAGTTTGACAACAATAAAAAGGATGATCAGTGTTTGATTCTGACCCTGACAGCTCCTTCCAGTACTGATTTTAGACTCCTACAGGAGGATGATGCGGGCATAGACCATCCAATCAGTTATTTCTCAAAGAAATTCAAAAAACACCAGCTACATTACAGCACCATTGAGAAGGAGGCATTAGCCTTATTGTTAACATTCCAACACTTTGAGGTGTATGTTGGTTCCAGTTCACAGCCGACCCTCGTCTTCTCTGACCACAACCCTCTCGTATTTTTGACTCGGATGCAGAACAACAACAATCGTCTTGTGAAAATGTTTGACTTTAGGGGGGAGGTGTTATGACCCTGGGGAGGGGGGTGTGAGTGTGTGTGAGTGTGAGTGTGTGTGTGACTGACTGACGCACGCACGCACGCACGCACGCTCCGGCAACCCCTAGGCTGGGGCGTAACACTGCTCAATGAGTACTTGTACCTTACTGCTCAACGAGTACTTGTACTTTACTGTTCAATAAGTACTTTTACTCTTGAACTAATAAGTATTTTTCCTTTAGACACAATAAGTACTTTTACTTCTGTTGAGTTTTCTTATTCTTGTACTTTTACCTCAGTAAACCTATTCCAGCAGGGGGTGCTGCTGAACCAGAGTAACCTGTGACCTTTGACCCAAGCGTCCTGCAGCGTTTCTTCCCCTGGGACATTTTGGTTCTACCTGTGTCTGCACATAAACACCAGCGATGAGACTTGAGACTTTTATTTTGCTCCCACAGACACAGACTCCTTCAGACTATAGCATATAAGGCAGAACAGTTATAGATTAACACAGGCCTCATGGCAGCTGACGTTTTGACTAACTGAAACATACTGTGTGTGGGATAAACTAAAGTCAAAACTCTAAAGTATTTACAAAAGTCCTGATGATAATGAGCCGCAGTGGTGGAAAGTAACAAAGTGCTTTTACTCAAGTACTGCACTTAATTACAAAAAGTACCAGCTTTTTGCTGGACCATCGTCCAACCTGCTTTACTGTTTGTCCTTTCTTTAACACTGCCGGTGAAAACTGTAAATAATACAGACACAAGTGTTCAGGGACTCGTTTCCATAGAAACATGTCAACATTAGGTAGCTATGCTAAATCATAACGAGCTAACCACATTTCTTCAACAAACACAAACGTAATATAAACTTGTCATACACGACTTATATGATTTAAGAACTCATGTTATGTGTCATGTTATATTTAAGACTTACGGCATTGATTCTTCAATATTTCAACGTATTTTTTACAACTTAGATAAGATAAACGGTAGAACTCTGCTGTTGCTGTAACTGGTAATATCAACCGGAAGTAGTAAGATCGGAACCGGAAGTAAATTGAAGTTAGCGAAACTCATTACTGGGCAGCACGGTGGGTTAGTGGTTAGCACTGTTGCCTCACAGCAAGAAGGTTCCTGGTTTGAAACCCATCAGGGGCCTTTCTGTGTGGAGTCTGCATGTTCTCCCTGTGCTTGTGTGGGTTTTCTCCAGGTCCTCTGGTTTCCTCCCACAGTCCAAAAACATGTATGTCAGGTTGATTGGTGACTCTAAATTGCCCATAGGAGTGAGTGTGAGTGCGTGAGGTTGTTTGTCTCTATGTGGCCCTGTGATGCACTGGGGACCTGTCCAGGGTGGACCCCTGCCTTTCACCCAAAGAGAGCTAGGATAGGCTCCAGCAGATCCCTGGGACCCTGGTTAGGACTAAGGGGGTACAGATGATGGATCTGTATAATGGATCAGAATGGAATTACCTGGCTAAACTTGCATTGTCTTATATACTTCTAATTCAAAGTACTTTATATACTGCTGGGTAGCTGACGTTAACTACCTTATATACTTCTAATTTGAAGTACTTTATATACCGCTGGGTAGCTGACGTTAACTACCTTATATACTTCTAATTCAAAGTACTTTATATACCGCTGGGTAGCTGACGTTAACTACCTTATACACTTCTAATTTGAAGTACTTTATGTACCACTGGGTAGCTGACGTTAACTACCTTATATACTTCTAATTTGAAGTACTTTATGTACCACTGGGTAGCTGACGTTAACCACCTTATACACTTCTAATTTGAAGTACTTTATGTACCACTGGGTAGCTGACGTTAACTACCTTATATACTTCTGATTTGAAGTACTTTATGTACCACTGGGTAGCTGACGTTAACCACCTTATACACTTCTAATTTGAAGTACTTTATGTACGGCTGGGTAGCTGACGTTAACTACCTTATATACTTCTAATTTGAAGTACTTTATATACCGCCGGGTAGCTGACGTTAACTACCTTATATACTTCTAATTTGTGACATGTAGTGAAGTCCAAGGATGAAGTAGCCCTACATAGAAATACTCAGGTAAAGTAGTAATACCTCAGAATTGGGCTGAGGTTCTAACCCAGAACTTTCTTACAAACACTAAAATCTAATAATGAGTAAGTTCTTCAATAAAAATGATCCTGTCTGTGCAGAAAAGACATCAACCTGCTCAGATTGTCCCTGTGAGGATTCAGGACCAGTTTGAGACTGTTACAGTTTGTCTCGACCCCCCCATGTGGAAACTGACCAACCTAATGACTTATTTTGATCTGTGATGCTGAGTCCCCCTCAGTTTTTCATTGATTGAAGAATAAAAAGATAGTAAACACAGACTGCAGTCTGCGGTCTCGGTTTGTTCTTTTGTGCTCAGCAGAGAGGTGTGGCTCAGTTAGACACAACCAAACCAGAACGTCTTCAGCTTCGTTTTCAAAGTGGCCACAGTAACTTTTGGTAAGATCAGTCTGTGGACGTGCTTTTTATGTCTGTCCACAGCAGAGAGGTGTGGATCAGTTAGACACAACCAGACAGGTACAAGTCAAATTTTCCATCTGACGCCTTTATGAAACCCACAGAACCACACGAGAACAACAACAAAACCAGACCAAAGTTTAATGATCCTACAGAGAAACCAGATCGCTGCTGCAACAACAAGAACATGGTCCAAAAACCATCAATAAAATATAAATAACAGTAAAGTCACTGAGGACATTATCCACAAAACAGCTGGATTTTATCATCAGATTCTGTTAAACAGGCTCATATGAATCAAAGTCTGACAAAACAAGAAACTTGATGTTGTCGTGCACCAAACTAAAACTGAAAGAGGCTGAGGGACTTAAAAATACTTTAACAGTTTCTTTACTGTTTGGTTTTAGTTTTTAGTTCCAGTGGTTTGTGCTGAAAAATGCATCTAAACGTTTCCAAAAATAAGAGACAACAACAACAAAACACACAACCTGTAAAATGATTGAAAAAATGAATGGAGTCTGGTGAGAGAGTCTCTGGACACCAGTTACAGACCAGCAGGATGTCAGTGGGTGGACTGGTGTCTGAAGGTATGAAGGTGTGAAGTTCTGAAGGTCTGAAGGTCTGAAGGTCTGAAGGTGTGAAGGTCTGAAGGTCTACCTCAAAGATGAGTAGACGACATCTGGCTCTGCCTGAAATTCTGAACACACACACACACACCCACACACACCCACACACACACACACACACACACACACACACACACACACACACACACACACACAGTTCAAACCATATCCACCATCAGAGACAGCGTCCTAATGTGTCCTCACCTTCATTCATGTGTTCTGTGTATCTGGGTCTGGTCTATGGACCAGAGGCTCCTTTAACAAACTGGATTCCAGTGAACTGTCCAGACTCCAGTCCCTACTCACTGCACACGTCACTGTGAAGGCTGGACTGAGCCACTATCCACCTGTTCAACGTGCACATTAAGACCTGAATGATCCACATTTGGTTTTGCTGATTTTCTCTGACTTTGGTTCCAATTTGAGCTTCAGGTGGATGGAAACCAGACGACTGTCAGAGTGACCTCTGTTCTCATGGCACAGCACGTTTGGTATCATCACATTCACACTGAGCCTTTAAAGAACCTCCCTGCTCTAATTAGATCTGAGCAGACAGAAACCTGTACAGGTCCAGACTCTCCTCAGGAATGATGCCAAGGTCTTTAAGGCCAAACTTCAGCTGACTGACATTTTTATGCTCCTGTTCTTCTCTAAATGAACAGCCCAACATTTCTGGGAAAAACAGTAGGGGGGACACAATGAAAACCAGTCTCATGTGTGTGTGAAGTCCAGAGCTGGAGTCAGGATGCAGTTAGCTTAGCTTAGCATAAAGACTGGGAGCAGGGGGAAAGTGTTAGCCTGGCTCTGTCCACAGTTACCTCTGCTCCTGTTTGGTCCGATGACGATTTGTCCATAAGTGACGTCTTCAGTTCTCACTGCTGAGTAGACTGGAGCTGGATCTCTGTCTGCACAGGGAGCACATGGAGGTCACATGACTCCTGCTGCTACAGGAACATGAAGTTATTTCTCAGGTACAGATATAAAGAGATGCAGTACTACTTCATAAATGGCAGCAGGGTTTAAGTATTTGTTTGTTCTTCACACCTCTGCTGAAACACAGTGAGACCAACCAGAGGTGGAGGGAACTGAACAGAAACAGGAAAGTGGACGACCACAGAGCTGCTCACTGGTGTTAAAATAAACTGACACTTTTCACGACATGACTTAAAACAAACAAACCTGTTGTCACACCATGTTCACAGAATCATCCCCCACAGTGGAACATGATATGGTCAGAAACCAGAGTGAGACCAGAACAGAACAACAGGTTTGAAGAGAAGCTTCAGGCTGGTTCACAAACATCACAACACTGATGTTAAAGCATCAGTCAAGGTCGTAAAGCGTCAAATCAAATGAGTCCAATGTCTTTGCTTTAAATACGACACATTTCACCGTCACAGTTTTATTACGTCCTAACAATCCACTGTATAATCCATCCTGCTGGGGAGTCCTGGGGTCTGGACTCACTGTGACGCTTCAGGACCGAACCAGGTTCTGATAAGATCCAAAGCCACACACACAAATACAGACTCACCCGTGATCCTCCTGACGGGCTGCTGTTGTTGACGTGTCTGACACGTTCGGACGTCACTGATCTGATCTTCTCCAGCTGCAACCAACCACAATGATCCACATCATCATCTACTCACAAACATTGTTATGGACATTTGAGCTCAGTGGAAAAATTCATACACAGTCAGGAAGAACCATAAACCTGAGGAACATAAATAACATGTTAAACCCAACGTCCATGTTTTATTTTGAAAAACAAAAGCTTCAGTGGAAAATCCAGAAGTTTGTGTCTGACCTTTAGGTTTCCTCTGAACATGTCGTCTCACCAGGAGAACCAGTAACACCAGGAGAACCAGACCACAGATTGATGCTACAGGCAACAACACATAGAGAAGAGGAGGAGGAGGAGGAGGAGGAGAGGTGGGTGTAGTGGTTGGTGCAGGTGCAGTGGTTGGTTTCTCTAAAACGAAGCAGAAATAATGATGAAAACCATCAAAGGACAAAGCTTCAGTGATTTAGCTGCTCAGTGAAAAATGAGATGAAACAGAAACTGGAGTTTCTTCTTCTTCTGATCTTCTCCAACACATTGAACATGAATGAAGCTGCTGATTGTAAAGTTGGGAGAACGACGACGCCGATCAGAGCAGGAACCTGTTAACATCAGCACACACACATCCACTGATTCAATGAGGAGTCTGTGACCTCTGACCTGTGACAGAGATCCAGCTGGGTGGAGACTCTCCATGGCCACTGATGTTACACCTGTAGACGCCTTCATCGGCCTTGGAAACATGGAGGATGGTCACGTGACCCGTAGGCCGATCGATGATGAGGGAGCCCTGTTTATAGAAATCAGCTGGGAGGTCGGAGGATGTCTGGGTTCTACAGATCAGGGTGATGTTTTCTCCCTCCATCACAGGGAGGACAGGACTCTGCAGGATCACTGCTCCACCTCAACACAGAGACAAACTACAGCATTTCATCCATTTCCACACAGCTTCATCAATACTAACTCCACAGGCTCATCTTACCACTGACAGTGATGTTGATGCTCTGACTGGTTGCTCCCTCTCTGGACTCACACCAGTAAACTCCACTGTCCAATGTGTCAATGTAGCTGATGTTACAGGAAGAACCAGCTGATGTTCCCCAGTCAGGTCCACACTGAGTCCTCTGTTTGGTTGTGTTCCTCCTCAGGGTCCATCCAGCAGAGCTGTCGTCCTCCTCACAGCTCAGAGACAAAGAGTCTCCTTCAAAAAACTGGGAGCTGCTGGGACTCAGAGTCAGACGAGCTGTTCAGTTCAATGTAAATGTAAACAGTCATGTTGTCCTGCTGCAAAAAATGTGTTTTTAATATGTGTTTTAATCACATATTTTGTGACAAGACAAATTAAACTTCACACATTTTGAAACTCAGGATTTCTGTTAGTCTGAGTCAACCCTGATGACATCACTATGACGTCATCAGATAACAACAGGTTTTACAGACCAGGGTCAGACCAGGATCAGGGCTCTGACAGACTATCAGGACCAGCTGTCTGACCTCCATGTGTAAAGTCAGATGATCAGAGAAGCTCACTGACCTTGGTCTGTTGTGCAGCTCAGCACTGACAGCAAAGCTGCAGAGAAATGAGAGTCAGGTCAGTGTGAGGTTTAACATGGAGCAGAGACACAACTTTAAGGCCATCCATAACCTCGCCCCCCCCTTTTCTGTCTGACCTCCTCCATCCACCTCACTGTGCTCTCTGCTCGTCTCAGCACATGAGCTTTCAGTCACTCTGCTCCCAAACTCTGGAACTCACGACCTTTGGACATCCGCAACATCAACTCTCTTCCATTGTTCAAATCCAGACTCAAAACTCACCTGTTCAAAATATCATATTCCCTGAAACTGCTCTGCTCCATGTTTACTCTTCTTTTATTGTGTTTCATCCGTGTTTCTTATTGTTTTTGTAAAGCATCCTTAAGTTTATTGAAAGGTGCTTCAAATAAAATGGATTATTATTATTATTATTATGAAAATAACTGGAAACACAGATGTTTTTCTGTAGTTACAACTGAAGACAATCAGCTTTGACATGTAACAACAGAGATAGAGAAACAATAAAAATAATATAGTTGAGTTTTTTAATAAGTTCAGCTCAAACTGTTTCTATGAAGGTAGAATAAAAAAACAGTAATCAATAAACCTGATCCAGTCTAAGGGCTGACTGACACCAACATCCAACAGTCCTTTAATTCTTCCTCACTGATCAGTGTTAGTTTAACAGATTATTTGTTGATATTGATCATCAATGATCTGAACCATATTGATCTATTGATTTGGATCAAAGTCTATGTTCCAGGTGAAGTCTCAGCTTCTCACTGATCAATATTTCATGGCCTGATGAGGGTTTTTCTGGCTGTTTGTTGTATTTCCCTCCAAACTAAAGTGGCTGTGTATTTTCTTTCAGCTGCCTGATCTTAAACCTCCCTCGGTTCGGTCCTGGCCTTTCATTAGTATCTGACTACAGTCCTACTGAGCTGCTCTAAAACAGAAGCTGGATCATTCAGACCAACAGACTGTACTTACAGAGCAGCAGCTGCAGAGACGTTTGGTCCATGGCCCCACTGATGCTATGAGACCAGCCTGAGTCTGGTCTCAGCAGTTAATCCCACTTCCTTCTTCTGTAGCTGACGACGGTGGCCTGTAGTTCTTGATGGGGTTGGTTTATAGCAGCAGCAGCAGCAGACGCCTCCTTCACTTTATATCATTACTACTTTAATTTGTATGTGTCATTATTAATAATAATTGTTAATAATATTATTAGTAGATTTAATATTATTACATTGTCTAAATATATTCTTAGTTCCCATTTATTTTTATTTCATAAATGTATCTCATATAAAATATTTTTATATTGTGTTTATTTATTTTTATTATATTTTGTTACTTAATTTGATTCTATTTATTATTATTATTTTCTATATTCTTATTGTGTATACCTTGTAAATACCTTTCTGGTTACTTTTAAAGTATTGTTGTTCTTTCTTTCTTGAGTTCTTTATGTGCTGCTGTAACTTCCTCACTGTGGAACAAATAAAGGTTCATCTCATCTTTATTACATTTAGGTTTGTATTTATTGGAGCAGTGAGATGTTATTTGCCATTTGGCCTCTTTCTGTCACCACATTGACTTTGAATTGAAACACAAGACTTTCAAGGTTTAACTTTGAGTTTAAGTTTCCAGCTTTAATTCAATCACAGCCATTTTATAGAATCAGCCCCGTCAGTGATGGGACAAATGGCTGGAAAACAGTTTCACTTTTGATGTCAACTACAAATCCAGCTGCTGGAACACTAGTTAACAGTGGTTAAGTGGTGTATGATGGATTTAACCTAATAAAATGACCATTTATTGCATCTGTACTTACAGGAAATAAAGAAGACTTGATACATACATACATATTCTCTTTATTTTATTATGCACAATGATTAAAATAAATCGTGTCCCTAATTATCCTGCCCCAGGTTAGTCTGTTTCACTTCCTGTTGGTGCAGGACATTGCTCTTTTCACATTGTTGCTATGTTGTGGAGAACCACACACACAACAGTAATCTCATAGGCCCTGTCTGGTCTGACCCTGAGCCTGTGAAGGCACTGGAACTGGGCCCAGACTATGGCTATGATCATTTCAGTTCTGGCCTGTGTCCTGCTGTGGGCCAGGAGGTGCAGGATCAGTAGTAAGGTGTTAAAGGATGTGTTTGGCAGGGGTAGGTCCGTGCATGAAGTGCAGTTTATTATTCATATGTAAAACAGACTTTGGGTAATGCCTTTTTAACGCTGTTGTTTCTGGGAGGAGCTTGGTACCACGCAAACGGTTGTCACGTGTTCTCAATATAAAATAAGGATAAAGGAAGTCTGGGGGCAGGGCCAGTCACTGGGACTTTCACAGTAGAAACCCTGATAATGTTTAGACAAGAGTCTGGCTAAGTCCTGGACTCTTCCACCAGCAGCTGGTCTTGGGACACACACGGTGACTTTTAATGAACCAGAACCTGGTTCGTTCAAAGTCACCGCCTGTGTTTTACATATGAATACTGAGTCTTCATGCACGGACCAGGGGAATCTCTGTCACCAAGGAGGAGACCATGAGACTGACTGTAAAAAGGAGAGCATGCATTTAATGTTTAATACACACACAGAGACATGGATGGTGGGACAGAGGGAGGTGGATGTTAGTGCACACACCCGGGCAAGGGGCACGTTTCTGACTGTTGGCTGTGAAATATGTTCTGGATCACAGATGTTTATAAAGGAAATGGAAGTCCACTGCTTGATTACCGATAATGGTCCAATATTATTCTTGGTGCTGACCTTCTTAATGTGAGGACTGTCCCATGTTCTTCACATAGTTTCAACCTTGTTGTGAAAAAGGCCCAGGAACAAACTCCTGCATTAACTAACTTAGAACAAGAGCTGGAAGAACTGTGACCTTTGTTACCCGTCTGAGTCCGACCCCTCCAGAGGAGAAGACCCGCTCGGTTACTGGGCTACACCTGCAGCTATGGACCCCCATGTTTTTGGGATGGCCAAGATCTACCTTCACATGGCAGCTCCATCAGTACCATGTGAGCAGGTCTTCTCCAAAGCTGGAGAGGTAGTGAGCCCCAAGAGGAGCAGATTAAAGCCAAGACTGTAGAAGTGATTCTTTTTCTAAATAAAAAGAGGCAGTTCTCAAAGACAACCAGCAGGTGTCACTGTCTGACTGTCAAAGGCTTCGAAGCAGTTTGTGTTTTCAGGACAGTTGTCTCAAAGTGGCTCATGAAGCTTTTTATCAGAAACACTCTATTAAAAATTTGACTTTAAACACTAATATATTAATATATAAAAATAATAATATAATAAATAACTAAAATAATAATTAAAAAAAGGTTAAATGTCCTGGCACCAGTAGCACCAATAACCCTGTTCCAGCTCCTCCTGCTCCCATGTCTGCCGGTTGTCACACTGGACCCAGGACACCAATCCTTCTGAACTTCCTGGAGGTTGGTGGGAGGGAGAGGAGGACATTTGGGAGCCCTGGAGACCACATGTTTGCACTGATGTTGATGGCTGTAAAAAGAAAAAAGTTATAATTTTAACATCCAAACAATTACTCAAAATAACATGTAGCTAATTGTTATCCATCTTTATATTATTAGATTTGAATAATCAAATACCCCAAAGCGTAAAACAGATGTAACTTACGGTCTGTGGAAAACATGGAGGATCTCCTGCAGGCAGGCTCATGGGTGATGGTGTGCCTCAACCCGTGCTCCTCCAGGGTGGTGGTGAGGAGGCTGAAGTACTATTCAATGGGCCCCCTCTTGGCACAGGATGCCCTCCCACGGTCAATGATGTCTGGGGTCCTGGATGTAAGGCGATGGTGATGCCGCTCCCTGAAATGAATCCACCACGTCTGGCCAAGCGCCGTTTTTGGTGCCTCTGGGTGGCGGAGGTTGTAAAGGGCCAGAGCGTGGGCCACGACCTTCTTGACCTGAGGCTTTGTCAGAGGAAACCCATGACTGGCACAATACAAACAGTACTCCACCTGGGAATTCTCATCTTCAGGGGTGAGAAGTGTCCTCTGTCCTGACGCACAATCAGAGGACACCCTTCCATCGACTCTGTTTCTCAGGGTGGTCTTGGGAATGACAAACTGTTTGGCTGCCTGCCTCACACTGAGCCTGCCTGCTTCCACCTCCTGTAACACCAGTTCCATGGCCTCCAGAGTCCACTTCCTTGTCTTCCTCTCCCTCTTCCTGAGCTGGTGGATGTTAGGCATCTATAAATGAACAATACAAACTGTGGTGAAAAGACTAAATTCATGTTCTGTATATGGACAAATACAGTTTTAAATAGTACCAAACACAGCCCCCATATTTACCACAAGAGTAGCTGTGGATGTTTAACTTAAAGGAGTCCATTTTAGTTTCAGTAACATCTTGATGCTTCTGTGAAAAAACAGTAGACACACACCCTCATACACAGACTGCATCACGGACTATAGAAGCTTTTGCTTTGAAAACACCGTCCGGGAGGGCACAGTGTTTTCAAAGCAAAAGCCCTGGATTATCCCTGATATCAAAGCTCTCTCCTGAAGGACCCACCACTTCACAGCTCCATGGACTCACCCCCCCCCCCCCCCCCCCCCGTTCCTCACACCAGCCCAGGTGAGAAGTGAACTGAGGAGGATCAAGGCTAGGAAGGCAGCTGTACCAGATGGCATCAGCTCCAGGCTCCTTAAGTCCTGCACAGGTGAACTGTGTGGAGTTATGGAGCATGTCTTCAACCTGAGCCTCAAGCTGAGGGTGGTACCACAGCTCTGGAAGACTTCCTGTGTGGTACCAGTGCCCGAGACACCGCACACTAAAGACCTCAACAGCTTCAGGCCGGTGGCTATCACATCTCATCTGATGAAGACACTGGAGAGACTGGTCCTGGGCCACCTCCGCTCCGTGGTGAGCTCAGGGATGAATCCGCTGCAGTTCGCCTACCGACCCGGCATCGGAGTGGAGGACGCCATCATCTTCCTGCTTCACCGTGCTCTGGCCCACCTGGAGAAGCCCGGCAGTGCTGTGAGAATCCTGTTCTTTGACTTCTCCAGCACTTTCAACACCATACAGCCGGTCCTTCTAAGGGACAAACTGGAGAAGGCTGGTGTGGACTTGGACCTGGCGAAGTGGATCCTGGACTACCTCACAAACTGGGGCCAGTGAGTGAGGTAGTCCAGGACGGTGTGTCTGCCATCCTGACCTGCAGTGTGGGGGCCCCCCAGGGGACTGTCCTGGACCCCTTCCTCTTCACCCTTTACCCTTTGGACGCCCCCCAGGGGACTGAAACAACACGGACAGCTGTGTTATGCAGAAGTTCTCTGACGACTCTGTGATTGTCGGGCTCATCGCTGATGACGATGACGCAGAATACAGAGGACTGATGCATGACTTCGTGGACTGGTTTCTGCAGAACCACCTCGTCAATGCAGGGAAGACCAAGGAGGTGGTGGTGGACTTACACAGATGTTGGTCTACTCTCCCCTCATCAGTGAACATCCAGGGAATGGACACTGAGAGAGTCGACTCTTATAAGTACCTGGGTGTTCACCTGAACAACAAACTGGACTGGCCTCATAACACAGATGCACTGTACAGGAAGGACCAGAGCCGACTCTACCTCCTGAGGAGACTGCAGTCTTTTGGGGTGAAGGGGGCACTCCTGAGGACCTTCTATGACTCTGTGGTGGCATCAGCCATCTTCTACAGTGTGGTCTGCTGGAGCAGCAGCATCAGGGAGAGGAAGAGGAAGAAGCTGGACAAGGTCGTCAAGAAGTCCAGCTCTGTCCTAGGCTGTCCTCTGGACTCAGTGAGGGAGGTGGGTGGATTCTTTAAGAACCTTCCTCCAGTCATCCTACTCATCTACTTGTTTCCAAGCAGGTTTATGTGACTTTATCCTCTGCTTTAAAGACAAAACGGCCTCAAGCTACAAAATGCAGAGAGCAGATCTTCGGAGTATAGCAAAAATAAAGGTAACTAGCACTTTAACCAGGGAAACAGATCCATAAAGACATATGGGCTTTGGCATAGAAATAGTTTCATAACTTACCGGTTCATCGCTAACATCAATGCCTGCGAAAAGACCGGAAAAAGGTATCAGACCGGAAATGTCACCATCGGAACAGTTTGGGTGGGACACAGGCCCTTGTCCTCAGGAGGTTCCTCAGTCCGACAGTTTTCCTGTTCTTGTCCAGGGTCAGCGATAACTATACAACAGAGACCGGATGTCTGCCTGTGTCACATGGATGGTTTCTGTGGGTCTGATCGGATCCTCGGTGCTGGGTCCTGTCTATGGAGGTAAGCTGGGTCAGTGAATGCACCACGGTATTGACTGATGTTGTGTTGTTAGTCACTGAGCTGAAAGAAACCAGTTCCAGTGAAACAGGTTCAGGTCTGGGCTCAGACACGGACTGGACACATCACATGTCCTGCTGGTCTTTGCTTCCTGGTTTGGGTGCTGTTGTTTTTGTTCTGTTGCGGTCATGGCGTACTCTGCAGAACAAGCTCTGAAATAATTCACTTTACATTTTCACCGACTGGGTCTGGACCCTTCACCCTGGTGGCTCCAGGACTGGGACCGACTGAGCTGCATTTCTGGGCCCCATTAAAACACGACAGGTTTAGAAGAAGTGCAGATCAGAACCTGTAGAGCAGCTTCAGCAGCATCAGACTCACTGTCATTATATTATTCTGTTGTTGTTATCAGGCTCTTTTCATCAGGACCAGGTAGAGATGTGGGTTTTTGGCTCTGACCTGTTCATGGACACTGACTGGACTGGTTTCTGGACTCTCCCCCACATGGTCCTGATCCAGGACACAATCAATCAGATCCATGGACAATATTTTCCTATTGGACACATTATCCAAGGTTAACAACTTGACGTAGAAGTTCTTGGACCAACCTGAGTCTCTTCCAGGCTGCGTTGGACAAGGGAGTTAATTTGAGAAGGAAAAACTTTACTGGTCTCACTGTCCAGGAATTAAAGTCCCTGGGTTTCCCTCATTAATGTCAGAAATTAATTCTTTGTTGAATTGTTTCAGTCTGGACCAAAGTCTGGACTGACCCAATAATAATGATTCTAATGTCCTTACTGTCTCAGCCTCCTGGCTCAGACTTTGTCCAGACAGCAGAGCTGTTTGATGAACAGATGAAGATAAAAATGTTTCCCAGAGAGCTGTGGTACTGATTCCTGCTTCTGTTTCCTTTTGTGGTTCAGACCCAGAACAGATCGAAGCCAAACCTGGAGAAGACGTCACTCTTCAGTGTCGAGGACCCAAAGATGATAATGTTGTAATGTTAAGGTGGGTCAGACCTGATCTGAAGTCAGGGGGTTATGTCTTCTACTTCAGAGAGAACCGCAGAAATGAAGACCACCAATATGAATCTTTTCATGGTCGAGTGGATCTGAGAGATCCTGAGATGAAGGACGGAGACTTTTCTGTGATTCTGAAGAACGTCAGGATCAGCGACACTGGATCATATGAATGTTACGTTGGAATCAAAGGAAACAGCCCAAAGCTCGTCAACAACATGAGCCTGAAGGTGGAATATCCAGGTGAGTTTAGAGTCCCGACTCAGGTGAGGGTGAATTGCAGTTTCTTCCTGTTTGATTTTGTTCAGGTCAGACTGAATAATTCAGATCCAGATCCAGTCCCTGCTGTCCCCTCTGACCCAGTTCAGCAGAGACCAGTGTCCCCTCTCTGACAGCCCCTCACTCTGATTGGCTGCTGTGGAAGTTACACCTGGACCCTCTAACCTCTGGTCTCTGTCTGTTCCTCTGTTCTTCAGACATCACAGCTGAACCTGGACAGACCGTCACTCTGCCATGTCGAGCTCCCAGCAGCTCAGAGATTAGAACTGTGGAGTGGACCAGACCTGGTCTGGATCCAGAAGAAATCTTTGTGTACCTGGACGGGAGGTTTGACCCAGACAACCAGCATCCATCTTTTAGGGAGCGGGTGGAGCTGAAGGACTCACAGATGAGGGATGGAGACGTGTCTGTGACTCTGAAGGATGTGACGTTTACTGACACTGGGACATACGAGTGTCGTGTCTTCCAGGGTCAATCAAAAGCACCTGAACTCACCAGCATCGTCCACCTGAAAGTCTCAGCAGGTGAGTGTGTGTTTGTAGCAAAAGGAAAACCCCACTTTGATTTAGGCCTGAAACATTCCAAGTGGTGGAGGTTCAACATTCCAGGATCCAGACCCCTGCCTTAAACACATCACAAACTGAGTGATTTTCAAGAAATTTCAATTTAAGCAAACAGTCTAAGGACTATCTTATCTAACTCCAGCTAAACCTGAAACAAGACACTCTAATCAAGCTATAACCACAGAACCAGCGTCCATGAACAGGAGATAATGAAAGTACTGAAAGTAATGAAGTACAGTCAAGGTGGCAGTGAAGTAATCACGCCTTTAATGATATCCTCTGAAATCCACAGTTTTGGACAAAGGATTAATATTTTCCCTCTCTGTAGGCAAATCTCTGATTCAGTTTATGACTTTGAATTCCCCGTCTCTCTGCAAAAGTAGATAAACCTGTGTTCGCTCTCACTCTCTTTTTGCGTCCTCTGCTCTCCCCTCTGAATCTTTCTGCTGCTTTTTGCTCGTTCCTTTTTTAACAATTTCTCTTTTTACGGTTTTGCTTCAATTTGAATTCTTGATCCTTTTTCTTACTTAGTTTTTGTACGTTTGCGTGCAAACTTTAAATAACTTATTTTTCTTTAATGTTCAAGTTACCAGTGACAAGTTAGATGGCAAAGTCTTTGCATTCCTTTCAATCACTAATTGAAGACGTACAGCAGCAACTCGTCAGCCCAGCTGAGTTTCCAGCAGCTGCACCGTCAGGCACAAGGCATCTACGGGCCCCTTTTTAATCCTCCGTGTGACGAAGAGGCGTTTCGGGTTCGTTAACCAGAAGTTCGCCTCGGGAACACCAGACTGATGACATCGTGGGGTGTCAGCCAGCCTCCACGAAACGACATCAAAGTAGGCTGCACCTGCCTCTCTATCCTCTGAATCAGCTGGTGTCTCACTTACTGCTGCACCCAATCATTTTCCAAAGTATCTACGTTTATTAAGTAATTACTGTCACTAGTTCCTCTGCAGGGTCAGTGATCAACCTACACTGCCACTTTGACTACTAATAGTCAAAATCACTTAGAATTAGATGAGTTAAATTGTTATTCATGTTATTTGCAGTAACGTTTGAAGTATACAATCCTATCATCTATGCTCAGTTTTAATACATGGAGGAAACCTCAGTCCTTCTCTCCTGGTCTCTGTGGGTTGTGAAGATATAAGGTCACTGTTGGGTATCGAACTCATTCTTCAGATTTCCAAATTGATAATTGCATTCATATAATTTAAACGGCCAGGCCATGAAAACGACTTGGTGCTCCGAGCTAATTCGTTGATGATTTTCAGAGATGATTGATAAGAAAATTAATAAATTCAAAATCGCTACATGTTTGTCTGAGCAGCAGAGCTGAAGCTGCTTCCTGGTTGTTGATGTGAGACCAGATGTTTGTGTTTTCTCCAGATGTTGTTGATGAGACTTTGTAGAAAACAGCTGGATGAGTGATGTGGTCAAAGTGCAGGAGATAATGTCTGACAGGAGTTTGTTCTGTTCTTCAGTCATCACCTACCTGACACCTCACTCCTGTTCTCTCCTGCAGGTCATGGACCTGTTGGACTGGCTGTGGGTCTGACAGTTGTTGGTATTTTGCTTCTTGTTTCTGCTGTTGTTGGTTTTATGTTTTATAGAAAACGATCCAGACCCACAGACCAGAATCCAAACCCACGTCCTGAACAAATACCAATGAACCCAAAGGGAACTGGGTCAGACCAGTTGTGTTCTGGTCCTGCTGCTGTCAGGGACCAGTCCAACACAATCAGCCTAGAGTCTTGACTTCAGTCTGCAGACACATCAACATATGTATTTATCTCAACTGTGACGTGAACTAACATGAGACACATGTTCCTGAGTCAGACTCACTGTTTGTTTCAGCTGCTTCATTTTCTAACTTCAAAGCTCTGAAGCTTCTGTTGCGTTAACCACAACATGAAGCTGAAAACTCTGTAAATAATGTTTTTATTTCTAAATTCAGTTCTTATTCATGATGCAGGTCCATGTGGTTTGATCCTAAAAGCTGTTGACTGAACATGTTGCTGCAGGTCCTGAGCTGTTTATTCCAGCAGCTGGTCTAAAGTCCAAACTATGACCTGTTGAAAACTTCAGTCTGTTTAATCCATGTTTTATTTTAAATCTGTCCTTTATGTTTGAATCTGATGTGAGCAGCTTCAGTTTCAGCCTGATGTGGCCTGTAAAGCTTTTCTTTAATAAAGTCTGACTGGACTCAGCTCTGACTCTGGGTCTTTCTGTCTGATCCAGCTTTTTCTGGTCCAGCAGTGACCCAGTAACTGGTGGAACATTTGTACTGGACCCAGCTGGGACAGAGGGATTGGACCTACTTGTAGTTTGTGCTCAGCAAAGAAGTAGGTTTGTTCTTCAGGGAACAGAAAGTCCCAGTTTGTCCTAAACGCACCACGGCCTCAGAAGATCCGGACTCAACAGAAGCTGCATTTGAGCCTCAGACAAACTTTGCAGTGAGTTTTTGCTCAGAATCAAAGTCGTGCAGTTTGTCCCTCATGGGTTCCAGTGCAGAGACGTTCAGGGTCAGGGAGGAGAGTAGGAGAAGTGACGACCATCATAATTACATGCATCAATCCACCTGTGCTGTGTGGGATCGGACTGGACTGTGTTGGGGTCATAATAGTATGAAGTTACTGATTGTATTAAGTAACTCTATAGATGTTCATAGGGAAGCAACAGTCAACAGTGAGCTCCTGTGTGAGGGCATAAACAGGGAAGGTGTAGTCTCACTAGTGTAATCTGCTATAGCCAGCTAGTTAGAACTGTTGCTCCATAGGGTGGAACACGGAGTTAGCATTCATTTCTTAGAATGCATAGTGTTCTAGTTGACAGGGTTGATGGACAGAAGAAGAAGGTAAGAGGCAGAACCTGTTGTTCTAATGAACCAAATTCTGTGCATTGACAATGGATAAATTATTATAAGTGAGTGTTGGAGCGAACGATCAAAACTGTCGTGGGATTAATTTTCTAATGTGAGAGTACTGCATCGAAGAACTAACTATATGTGGGATTTTAAAATGAAGAATAAATAAAAGTAGTGATAAGAGTTAAACTGCCTGATAACAATAGGTTATCGAACATAGGAAACTGGTTTGACACCGGATTATAGATCGCTGTATTGAAACAGCCGGTCGGCCTGGTCTTATAGTCCTTGAGAAGTTCAGGTTTGCCAGTAACCTGATTGAAAACAAACGCACGGCTTGAGTGTCTAAGTGCACACTGGATATCCATGCTGGTTAACTGAGGTTTGCTTTAAGTACATTAAACCTGTATTTATAGTGTGAAAGTTAAAGTGCACATGAAACAGCCGAACTCAGCACAAGTTTGGTTGTGATTGCAAATTGAGTAAATTTTAAAATTGCATGGGCGAACACCAGTGAGGAGCCTGGGGAAAGGAACTTTGACGCAAAGGTAATGAGTGTGCTCTAAACCTGGTGCAGACACATATCTCATTCTATACTGAGGGGGAACATGGACGTGTTGCCTCCTATGTAGCAGAGGCCTGTAATTTCCATCATAGCTATACCTCCACTATGAGAGACAAAATGAGAGAAACAATCCAGAAAATCACATTGTCTGATTTTTAAAGAATTTATTTGCAAATTATGGTGGAAAATAAGTATTTGGTCAATAACAAAAGTTCATCTCAATACGTTGTTATATTCCCTTTGTTGGCAATGACAGAGATCAAACGTTTTCTCCAAGTCTTCACAAGGTTTTCACACACTGTTGCTGGTATTTTGGCCCAGTCCTCCATGTGGATCTCCTCTAGAGCAGTGATGTTTTGGGGCTGTCACTGGGCAACACGGACTTTCAACTCCCTCCAAAGATTTTCTATGGGGTTGAGATCTGGAGACTGGCTAGGCCACTCCAGGACCTTGAAATGCTTCTTACGAAACCACTACTTCGTTACCCGGGCGGTGTGTTTGGGATCATTGTCATGCTGAAAGACCCAGCCACGTTTCATCTTCAATGTCCTTGCTGATGGAAGGAGGTTTTCACTCAAAATCTGACGATACATGGCCCCATTTATTCTTTCCTTTACATGGATCAGTCGTCCTGGTCCCTTTGCAGAAAAACAGCCCCAAAGCATGATGTTTCCACCCCCATGCTCCACAGTAGGTATGGTGTTCTTTGGATGCAACTCAGCATTCTTTCTCCTCCAAACATGACGAGTAGAGCTTTTACCAAAAAGTTCTATTTTGGTTCCATCTGACCATATGACATTCTCCCAATCCTCTTCTGGATCATCCAAATGCTCTCTAGCAAACTTCAGACAGGTCTGGACATGCACTGGCTTAAGCAGGGGGACACGTCTGGCACTGCAGGATTTGAGTCCCTGGAGACATAGTGTGTTACTGATGGCAGCCTTTGTTACTTTGGTCCCAGCTCTCTGCAGGTTATTCACTAGGTCCCCCCGTGTGGTTCTGGGATTTTTGCTCACCGTTCTTGTGATCATTTTGACCCCAGGGGGTGAGGTCTTGCCTGGAGCCCCAGATCGAGGAAGATTATCAGTGGTCTTGTATGTCTTCCATTTTCTAATAATTGCTCCCACAGTTGATTTCTTCACACCAAGCTGCTTACCTATTGCAGATTCCCAGCCTGGTGCAGGTCTACAATTTTGTTTCTGGTGTCCTTTGACAGCTCTCTGGTTTTGGCCATAGTGGAGTCTGGAGTGTGACTGTTTGAGGTTGTGGACAGGTGTCTTTTATACTGATGACGAGTTCAAACCGGTGCCATTAATACAGGTAACGAGTGAAGGACAGAGGAGCCTCTTACAGAAGAAGTTACAGGTCTGTGAAATCCTGCTTGTTTGTAGGTGACCAAATACTTATTTTCCACCATCATTTGCAAATAAATTCTTTAAAAAAAAAAGTGATTTTCTGGATTTTTTTTTCTCATTTTGTGCCTCATAGTTGAGGTAGACCTATGATGAAAATTACAGGCCTCTCTCATCTTTTTAAGTGGGAGAACTTGCACAATTGGTGGCTGACTAAATACTTTTTTGCCCCACTGTATATGTTGGTGATGGTTGACCGATTCACAAAGTGGGTAGAAGCAATACCAAGAAAAAAAGAAGACACACAAACTGTAGTTAAGTGGCTAAGAAATGAACTCATTCCTAGACATGGGGTTCCCCGTAGCATTAGGTCAGATAATGGGTCACATTTCAGTAATAAGGAACTAGCTGCAGTAGAAAAAGCACTAGAGATCACTCACCGTTTGGTGCAGTGTACCACCCAGCATCGTAGGGAACAGTGGAAAGAGCAAATCAGACATTAAAGAGAAAGATTGCAAAGATTTGCCATGGCACGAAGCTGTGATGGGTAGATGCACTTCCCCTTGCTCTTATGTCAATAAGGAACTCTCCAGGTCCAAACACACATTTGACACCACATGAGTTGCTTACCGGAAGGCCAATGCCTGGACCACCCAGGGAGGGAGGTCATATGCCCTCTCTGGATGTGTGGCAAGTAGGTTGTGATGATTACATGACTGCTCTGACTAATTTGACTCGGGTTTTGTCTACCCAGGTGCAGCTAGCTGAGCCAGAAGCAACTCCAACTGAGACTCCAGCTGTACGATTAGGCGATTGGGTGCGTGTCAAAGTCCACAAGAGAAAGTGGCTTGAACCCAGGTGGACCGGACCCTATGAAGTTGTTGAGGTAACCTCACACGCGGTCCAGGTAAAAGGTAAAGCTGGAGCCAGTTGGCACCACCTTGACACACTGTGCACCTGCATCTCCGCCCTTGGCAAAAGTAGGGGAGGACGCCAAAGCAGTAGGAAATTGACAAGAATAACACACGTCCACCCCAACCATGGCCACAGTTGAAGGAAAGCCATGGCATCCTTTTAGGCATCAGGTAGTGGTCACCACAATAATAGTGTTGCCTTTGTTGTGGTGGGAACTACAGGAGAGAAAGGAACAGGTGCAAACCGATCATTCACGGTCCAAACGATTTGTACCAGGATCAGAAGTAGAGGGCAAGGGAAAGTTGCAAATTAAATGTATAGAGGGACTGGACTGCATAGCCCAGGTAGACCTTTGTAGTGTAGTGGAATGTGGAAGTGGCAGACAGGCACAGTGGTGGTGGACAGACAAGTATATTTGTGTGACACGTTTCAAGTGTTCTGAAACAAACTGGAAGGAAGGAGGGTGGAAAAGTTGGGGGTGTGATTGTTCAGCATGGCAGTGGGTATGAATATATCAATATATCAATATGGGTGAACAGGACTGGGGTTATAATCTCGATGATGATTTGAAACCACGACTGACGGTAATAAAAGCAAGCAGTACTACCTCCAGCTGTGCTGACCAAAATTGTAATCCCTTGATCATCACTATAAGGAGACCTAAACTATCTGACTCTGGAACATATGTATTGGAGGTATGGGTCTTAGGAACCGACCCACTGGGGTTGTTTCATATTAAGGTGACTGAAAATGCCACCCAAGTGCCTAATAAACCACCTGCCTCTACTCCCTCACCAGGTTTGATTCCAGGGATCTCTAATTCAGTAAAATACCTCCAGATTTGACCCAGGAAGACGTGTTAGCCATAGAGACTGGATACACTGATAGAAATGAGTGGTTGGATTGGGTTTGGCATACAGCACAACGGACTAATGTTAGTAATTGCATAGCACGTGCATCAGCTCGGCCGCAGCTATCCACATCCCCCTACCCATTAGGTGAAAACACCAGCCCAGAAGGTCTTAGGTGTGCTGTAACTCTTTTCCACAACCCCACTGGAGGAATGAGGCCCTGCCAGCCATTCCAGCATCTTTATCCACCAATCTCCCCCAAACAGGCCTCCATACCGCCCTCTGTGGTGAGCTATAGGTGAATTATACCTGTTTTAATTTGACTGGCAACGGGACAAAATTGGGCTTCCTTCCCCACAGCTACTGCACCCACTATGTTAAATTCAAAACTAACCATGCAAATTTAACTAAACAAGATTTTGTTGATCAGAAAACAGGAAGAGCTGAGCTGTGGTGGCTGTGTGGCGGACTGAAGCTTTATGCAGTGCTTCCATTGGTAGGGTCGGTGGGGAACCCAGGAGACTCTTTTGATCGTAGAATATATATAGATGCCATAGATGTGCCACAGGGAGTTCCAGACGAGTTCAAGGCTCGAAATCAGATAAGCGCAGGGTTTGAGTCCTTGCTTTTTTGGTGGAGCACAATTAACAAAAATGTGGATTGGATTAAGTATCTCTATTATAATCAACAACGATTTGTCAGTTACTGCAGGGATGCCATAAGAGGACTAGCTGAACAGCTGGGGCCTACTTCGTTAATGACTTGGCAAAATCGTATGGCCCTACATATGTTATTGGCGGAGAAAGGTGGGGTGTGTAAAATGTTTGGCGCCTTCTGTTACACTTTCATTCCAAACAATACTGCTCCAGATGGAAGTGTTACCAAAGCGCTGGCGGGACTCACTGTGCTGTCTGAGGAGCTGGCTGGAAACTCAGGTATAGATGACCCCTTTACAAACTGGATACAGGGTATATTTGGTCAGTATTCTAATTTGATTTTATCTGTTAATGTCAGTAGCTGTGTTTGCTGCTATTCTTGTTTGTTGTGGCTGTTGCTGTATCTCTTGTCTCTGCAGTTTGTAACTAAAGGAGGGGAGCCTAGGTCTACGATACAGATGCCGTTGCTACAGGCTATCCCTTCAGATGGTTCAGGTGACTCAGTAGCTGAGGAGGATACTCTGACATAGTTGCATGCCCCATAGAGTATCAGTGGTTTAGAGCACAGCCCCCACGGTGTGACTGGGGTGGAACAATGATGCAGTTTTGGGGGGCCTCCTCAAGAAGGAATACACTTACTTTATTTGCTTTAGTAAAAATAGAATTCACACCTTTCGGTGTGAAAGGAGGGATTTGTTGGGTCATAATAGTATGAAGTTACTGATTGTATTAAGTAACTCTATAGATGTTCATAGGGAAGCAACAGTCAACAGTGAGCTCCTGTGTCAGGGCATAAACAGGGAAGGTGTAGTCTCACTAGTGTAATCTGCTATAGCCAGCTAGTTAGAACTGTTGCTCCATAGGGTGGAACACGGAGTTAGCATTCATTTCTTAGAATACATAGTGTTCTAGTTGACAGGGTTGATGGACAGAAGAAGACTGAAGCCACCTACAGGGTCTAGGCTCATCGGGTGGGATGCATATCGTGCCGAGGGGCCACCACGATGGGAGGGCTAAGTTTAAACCACGGTGCCTCCCCAACTGTTTAGATTAAAACACATTCCCATATATAAGTTTGTGTAATGCTCAGTTAGACACTTCTCTCTTTGTGAAGTTGGTTGGAGGCTGCGATTTTATGGACAAAGAGAAGTTCATGTACATGATGATTCTTCAATGCAAATAAATCTTCTGAATTGATTTATTGAGACGAGTCCTCACTGCAGAAAACGAACGAGCTTACAACTGTTATAGGTTTAGTTAACGTCAGCTACCCAGCGGTACATAAAGTACTTCAAATTAGAAGTATATAAGGTAGTTAACGTCAGCTACCCAGCGGTATATAAAGTACTTCAAATTAGAAGTATATAAGGTAGTTCACGTCAGCTACCCAGCGGTATATAAAGTACTTCAAATTAGAAGTATATAAGGTAGTTAACGTCAGCTACCCAGCAGTATATAAAGTACTTCAAATTAGAAGTATATAAGGTAGTTCACGTCAGCTACCCAGCGGTATATAAAGTACTTCAAATTAGAAGTATATAAGGTAGTTAACATCAGCTACCCAGCGGTATATAAAGTACTTCAAATTAGAAGTATATAAGGTAGTTAACGTCAGCTACCCAGCGGTACGTAAAGTACTTCAAATTAGAAGTATATAAGGTAGTTAACGTCAGCTACCCAGCGGTATATAAAGTACTTCATATTAGAAGTATATAAGGTAGTTAACATCAGCTACTCAGCGGTACATAAAGTACTTCAAATCAGAAGTATATAAGGTAGTTAACGTCAGCTACCCAGCGGTACATAAAGTACTTCAAATCAGAAGTATATAAGGTAGTTAACGTCAGCTACCCAGCGGTACATAAAGTACTTCAAATCAGAAGTACATAAGGTAGTTAACGTCAGCTACCCAGCGGTACATAAAGTACTTCAAATCAGAAGTACATAAGGTAGTTAACATTAGAATCCAATAATATCAGATCCATTCATGTGAAATGGGCCATTCTGCACAATGAGTACTTTTACTTTGGATACTTCAAGTACATTTGGATGATGGTACTTGATCAAAAACACATTTGGTGAGTAAAGTAATCAGCTTTACCTGTTTGTGTTGACTAGGACTAGATGGTGACTAGGACTAGATGTTGACTAGGACTAGATGGGGACTTTTGACTTGGCTCTACCTGCTCTTGGTTCAGTGAATGTCACTGTACAATCGTTTCATTGCATCAAAGCATTTTGGTTCAGAATAAACTGAAGTGACATTTTAATATAAAGTAAAATAAAAGTTCCAAATGCTTAAATATCATCTTTGCATTTTTTAACGTGCCCCTCTGATTAAACACTGGTCCCCAGAGGCCCCCACAGTAAAACTGGCCTAGAACTGCTACTGTCTCTTCCTGGTTCTGCTGGAGGTTTTTTCTTCCTCTCCACTGTCACCAAGTGCTGCTCATAAGGGATTTGTTGGGTTTTTGTCTTTTGTAAAGTGCCTTGTTGATTGTGTTGTTATTGGACCCACTTGGTATCGGACCAGAACCAGATTCTGTGGTATGACCCAGGTCTACCATCACACTGTGTCAATTAAATGTGGGCCTGGACAGTTTGGTTGTTATTCAGACACCAACATTAAACGTATGGACAGTGATGGTCAGAGTCAGAAACTGCTCATTACACAAACAAACTGATAAAACAATCCAGTTTTTGTAAAACAGGTCACGGACTCTGGACTATGACAACAGGAACCATCCTCCATTACAGCTCGAGTAAACGACATGAACTCCGCCTTTAGAGGAGGAAGAGAAGAACAACAACGCCGCCATGACATGACCATGACTCAGGGCCCCCAATCTGAATAAAACCTCAGTAAGACCAGAAGTCTGTTAGTTTTCAGAAAATATTTGACATTTAACAGGATTCAGGTTTTCTCCTCAGAGAAACTTCTGAAAATGTGTTTTCTTTGCGTCTAATTATCGACTGTTGGAATGAGGAAATGAAGACACGTCTCTGCTCCGTTGCAGACACACGGACAAAGTCTGAACCATCGATAAACAGTTGATAATGATTTATACCAGATTGTTCTGGAACTCCAGTCATTGAGCCCAGACCTGAACCTGTTTCACTGGAACTGGTTTCTTTCAGCTCAGTAACTAACAGCACAACAACAGTCAATAACGTGGGGCATTCACTGACCCAGCTTACCTCCATAGACAGGACCCAGCACCGAGGATCCGATCAGACCCACAGAAACCATCCATGTTAGACAGGTAGACATCCAGTCTGTTGTTTAGTTATTGCTGATCCACAGAGAGAAAAATAACAACGTGCAGCAGAAAGTCACAGAGACCAGATCCTGTCAGACTGGCTGACTTCCTGAGCAGCAGTTTGACTTGATGTGGTTTGTTTATGTCACGCCCAAACCACCGTGACAGAGGAGTCACGTGATTTACAATGAAACAACAGAGATTACAGGAAACAGCTGAGCTGAACAGGCTCTGATGATGATGATGATGATGATGATGATGATGATGATGAAGATGATGGGACGTTATAAAGTCACTGAGCCACATATGACCCATCACACACACAGTTTCCTTGGGCCTGTGTGTCTATAGATGTTTATTGCTTCAGTCAGCTCAGGGTGTGAACTCATGTCCATGTGGTCCAGGGACAGGAAACCTGAAGGATCTGAACCAGGACCACACTTTGCTGCTGCAGTGATCTCTGCTGTCCTCAGCTGGTTTCCCTACAGGCACATGCACACTTGGTGAACAGAGACCTGGTGACTGTTGGATCCTGCAGAGAGATCAGCTCTCCAGGATCCCTGTTGCTGCCAGTCCAGCTCTGAGCTCCACTGCAGCCACTGACACAACCTGCTGACTGTGGACTGGGAACAGGTGAAGCTGTGAGGGACCTCACCACATCATCACGTTTGTTCCCAGAGGCAGCAGCTGCTCCTGACTCCAGTGGACTTTGGACTCAGGTTAGCCTGAAACAGCACATGGCAGCAGAGACTCAGGACCACACAGTGATCTGATCAGTGTCAGAACCAGACAGAACCAAGAGGTGACAGTCACATCAGGTGAGTTCAGCTACAGTGAGTTTAAAATGTTCATGACTGAACATTCACCTCCAGTTAAAGTCTGAGACTGGGTCCAGTCTCTTTCCACCCACATTAGTTCAGTGGTTACCGTCAGACACTCAGGTCTCACTTCCTCTCTGCCGACCCACAGCTCACTTCTACAGGAAGATGCAGCTGTCTCACACAAATGTCTCACTGAAATTATAAAGTTCATATTTCATGGGACTGTAGCTTCACTAAGAACTGGTTTTCCTAAGTCCTACAGACTCTAGTCAGGGTCCAACCAACAGACCTACTAAGTTTGTTGTCCGCACTGTGGACCAGCAGGTTAAACTAATTATTAACTACTTTTATTTATAAGGCAACAACTGACACAAAGTGCTGTACGCATGAATCAACTAAACATAAAGACAAATTAAATAAAAACAATAAAATTATGAAATGACCTCAGTCTGTCCTGTCGTCCCTCATCATCATCTATTATACAGGTAATAATTAAATCATTCACTGTTTTATTTTGTTCCTCAGTATCTGTGTAACATGGAAAGTGTTTCCATATTTTGTTTCTGTCTTTCTTCTGTTTCTCAGTCTCAGTTTCATCGTCACCACAGAGAAACTTTTGTCTAAATCATAAACGTGTCTCATAGTCGACTCAAACCACATCAACCACACAGGAAGGCTCAGCCTTTAACTGGGACACCGACCTGATCTGAGATCAGAGCTCATGTTACCTACTGAGGATGGAGGCCACGTCTCTGCTCCGTCTGCTCTGTGAGTTACTCTCTGTGTTTGTGTCTCATAACTTCAGATAGTTCAGATTCCACCACAACACGACTGGAGTCCTGATGTTTAGTTTCTTCTCTGTCTCTTTTCCTCTGCACAACATTTTTATGTTTCTGTTCTAGTTTGTTCTAGTTTGTCTGTTAGTCCCAGTCTGACTCTCTGGTTCTGTCCAAGATCCCCTGAGAGCCCAGTTAGTGTGGAGTTACTCTGGAGGAGGCTGCATGTGTCAGAGCACTTATTGGTTCCCAGCCAGAATGTTCCTCATCTCTGATAGAACCTGCAGGGTGTGAACTCGTCCATGTGGTCCAGGGACAGCAAACCTGGAGGATCTGAACCAGGACCACACTTTGCTGCTGCAGTGATCTCTGCTGTCCTCAGCTGGTTTCCCTACAGGCACAGGCACATGGCAGAGGACTAGACAGAGATTACCCATCATTCAAAGCAACATACAGTAGATGTTCCATGTAGTCCTCATAATATAAAGTATATCAACCTACCAATGAGTCAGACAGTTTATATTAGTACTGACAGAGTCCAGGAGACCACGACAGGCTGCAGCCAACCAGGAAAACCCACTGATCAGTTTTTGTAAAAGTGTTTGAGCTGCAGGTCATTAAAGGTTTAGTTGGAGTGAAACTGTGTCTGCACCACAGCTCGTCTGACTCTGAGTCCCAGCAGCTCCCAGTTTTTTGAAGACGACTTTGTGTCTCTGAGCTGTGAGGAGGACGACAGCTCTGCTGGATGGACCCTGAGGAGGAACACAACCAGACGACAGAGGACTCAGTGTGGAGCTGACTGGGAACATCAGCTGGTTCTTCCTGTAACATCAGCTACATTGACCCATCCGACAGTGGAGTTTACTGGTGTGAGTCCAGAGAGGGAGCAACCAGTCAGAGCATCAACATCACTGTCAGTGGTAAGATGAGCCTGTGGAGTTAGTATTGATGAAGCTGTGTGGAAATGGATGAAATGCTGTAGTTTGTCTCTGTGTTGAGGTGGAGCAGTGATCCTGCAGAGTCCTGTCCTCCCTGTGACATTTTCCTGTTTTTTAAGAAAACCCAGCTAAAGCTAATCCAGCAGAAGATCCTCCTCCATGAAGGTGATAAAGTTCATTTTGTTTATTTACCTGGATGTTCATTGTGTCTCTAATGTGTTTACACCATGTTTATATCAATAGGATATGATAAACAACAAAAAAACCTTCAGTTATTGTGACCAGATACCAGTGTTAGCTAGGTGTACCTAATAAACTGGTAACTGAGTGACGTGCTACGTGTTCCTCCCAGGATGAACTTTGAACTCTGATGATCCTCTGACCTTTATAACATTTACTTTTTGACCAGATATGAGTGAAACTAATGTTATTCCCATAAGCTTCAGCTGTTTGCTGCTGGTTAGCAAATGTTAGCATGTTAGCATGCTAATGTGCCTGAGTGAACACAATAAACATTACAGGTGCTAAACATTAGCATGTTAGCATTGTCACTGTTAGCATGTTACTATTTATTTCAAAGCCTCCTGAAAGGTTAACTATCACAAGTAAATACATATAACCCTAAGCCTGATCTGAAACTGGTCTGAAACTGAACCTGGTTCTCACCTACGTGTCCTCACAATGATGGTCTTCAGCTAAAGTCTGTCCACACAAACACAGAAAGACATAAATACACACAGTCTTGTTTTCATCCCATCTGAGGACATCAGACCTAACCTCACCCTAACCTTCATCTAACCTTACCAACAAGAGGCCCAACAATAAATACAAACTAACACACAGTCAAAGAACAGTCAACAATAAATAAAAGACAACCTTAAACTGAGTCTGAGGTTTAATGGTTTACAATATTATAATATAATATATATATAATATAGTATAATATAAATATTATATTATACAATAATAAATTAATAATACTAATAAGTCGTTTGTTGTTGGTCTTCAGGTGGAAGACGAGTCCTCACAAACACCTACAGAGTAAATTCTGATAATCTGATTAAAGCTGCTTCTGTGTGTGTGTGTGTGTGTGTGTGTGTGTGTGTGTGTGTGTGTGTGTGTGTGTGTGTGTGTGTGTGTGTGTGTGTGTGTGTGTGTGTGTGTGTTATTAGGGTCAGTCTGCTGACTCAGAGGAAAGCAGTTCATAATCTGCTCCCTCCTCAGTCTTCCCTTCACTCCTCTCCTCCTCCTTCCCTTGTTTCCTCCAGTGTTTCCTTGTTTCCTTTCCTTTACATCCTCATCATCACCACCTTTATCATTTAATCTGTTGAATAAAATGTTCCAGCTGTGAACTGTGCACATGTGCAGGACCTTAAACGTTAAGGTTAAACTGCACCTGAGCAGGAGAACAGGTGAGCTAAACATGAATTTGGCTCCTCCCCCACCTGTGTGCTCAGGTGTAGGTTGGTCAGACGTATCATCTCTGTCTAATCTCTTTATCCCTGTCAGGGTGACGGAGGAGACGCTTTCACTCCGTCCACTTTCTCCTTGTTTCTCTCTGGACTCCAAACACACACACACACCTGGAATTAAAGGGGCCAGGTGTGTGTCCTGTTTCCATGGCGATGAGTTTGATGGGTGGATTTAGAACACGTAACCGAGGGCGACGGATAATCAGCTGGCAGGTGAGTAAGGAAGCTAGTGGAGGATGCAGGTGTGATTATGATACACCCCATTTTTTCATATAAATAAAGAAAAAATAAAAGACTTTTAATTTAAATGATGTTTAATTGTGTTAAAATAACTGGAGTGTGTGTGTTTTGTTTACAAATTCAGTTTTTTACATTTTCCCATCTGTTGTGTGACGGTTTTTATTTCACTGCAAACAACACAATGATCCCCAAACATTGATTTCACTTTTAACCTGCTGCTCTGATTCCTGTGCCTTTCACAATAAAGGTGCAGGATGTGTGATGTATTGTTTTACATTTTAATTCAAGAATAAAAGCTGGTTATTTTCAGGAGACACAGATTGTTACAGAAAGAGAAGAAGAACAAGTGCAGCCTGTGTTCAGACCTGATTCAGTGACTCATCTGAGACATGTCTCCTCCCGTCTCCACCAGCAGCATAAAAACTCCATGTTTTGACAAAATGCCGTTCATGCGTCCATGAAGAGGAGCAGTGAAGCTCGTCCTCAACAACACGTCTCTGATGAACCTGCAGCGCCTCTGTGTGGACAGAAGGTCTCATGTGGACCCATCAGTGAGACCTCCAGAGTCCGTGTCACTGTTGTGCAGAGCTGGTGCTGAATGTCAGCATGAGCCACACATTTAAACACACTGGGCTGTGTTGTTTCAGGTGCTGGTCAAACTGGTCAGGTACTGGTCCAGTCTCAGGAACAGACTGATGTGTTTAAATCTTATCAGACCCAGCAGCTGTTTTAACAACTGTTAAAAATTCACCCAAGACCCAACTCTTGTCTTACACACTAACATGTGGTTCTGGAAGAGAGCTGCCAAAGCATCATGGGAGTTGTAGTTGTTGAGTGTCCCATGGTGATTCCATGCACAGGTGGAGACTTTAGATAAATCAACATGAAGCTCTGTTAGTTTCTGTCTGTGTGCCCACAGGAAGTCCACCAACATGGCTAAAGTAGCTCCGCCAGTCCCTGCACCTGTCTCCAGGTTAGCCCCGCCCACCATCATTCTTCAGGAGCCAGGTGACGTCAGGGAAGGGAACAGGTGAGTGGCTGTTGAAGAGCATCTTGAAAATGTTATTTGTGGCTGTCTGTGGAGATGTTCATATATTTACCCAGAATTCAGCCTGTCAGGCAGCTGTACAACCGTCCACACAGATGAGGCCTCAGGTCTGAGGAACCAGGAACAGGAGGAACAGGAGGAGCTGCTTCAAATCAGGTCGTGTTGAGTGTTGGGACAGTTCTGCAGAGGAGGTCTGGTCTTTAAAGGGGGCAGTGTTCAGGTCCTTAAAAAGCTTTAGACACACTGATGCTGTTAATTTACAGTCCACCCTAATTCCCAGATCAATAACATGGTCCAAATACCAGCTCCAGGACTCCTGCAGGAGGTTCTGAGTATGGTTAAGGGCTGGGGGGGTTCTGTTGCTGGTTTCAGGAGTCCCTCACATGTTCCAGGCTCCTGTGAAGGACTCAGCTGCTGGTGACGTGTTTTATCTGACTGTGTTTGTGTCTGTGCGTCAGGGCCCAGGGAGCAGCAGCAGGACTCCTGTTCAACGTCAACAACAGCAACAACAACGAGTAAGAAACACACAAACACGTGCACGTACACACACGTGCACACGCCTCATCCCAGTGTGATGCACGTCCTGTTTTCTTCCAGGGAGGAGAAGAAGAAAAAGAAGAAGGAGAAGAAGGAGAGAAAAGAGTAAGTTGGATTCTTCTTCTCTGCTGATTCAAAGGTTCAGGTTTAGGTTTTCTCAGCTGTGTCAGGTCTGTTCAGGTTTCTGGTGAATAAAACATCAGGTAATTCATCAGCCAGTGAGGAGACACTGACGAAGTCTTCTTCTCTGGTAGGAAGGAAAAACAGGAGAAGAAGAAGAAGGAGAAGGAAGAGGAGAAAGAGAAGAAGGCCAAAGTGGAGGTGTAGGTTTGGTTTTCCTGAGTCACTGAGCTGTGCAGACTGTAGCTGTTAATTCTAATCAATCAAAGTGATTATTGTCTCTGGGTCCAGTCCTCAGGAGATCACAGTCATTGATCCGGCAGGAAACACCTACTACTACTGGCTGTTTGTCATCACCGTCCCCGTCTTATACAACTGGACCCTGATCATCGCCAGGTAACACACACACACACACACAGACACACAAAGTAAAAAATCATGTAGTATCCTGGAATGAAGATAAACAAAAATATCACTACAAATTATAAATTACACAAAGTAGAGTTTCCAGACCTGACTAGAAACACTCTGGGTGATTTTCAGGTTTTTAGTTATTGGTGAGGTCAGCACAAACACACTGTCAGGATTGTCATCCTTCCTGAGTACCACTAAACACATTCAGGTTAGACTGGAGAACCACATAGAACCTAAAACTATCAAGGTGGGCTTTCATGAACTTATGTAGCTTGTTACATAATAGAAAACGATATATGTGCTGTGTGAAACTATCAAACAATAAAGTTAAACCACATTCCGGTTATTTCTGAAGTTAAAATTAAGAGCCAGAGTTTGGTTTGTCCCTTCTGGGCTACTGTAGAAACATGAAGCTGCAACATGGCTGCCTCCATGAAAGGAGACCCGCTCCTCATGTAGATTTAAAAGGCTCATTCTAAGATTAAGAAAATGCAACGGTTGGTATGTTTGAAAATCTACAGTTTTGCAGCTTCAACATCAGATTGGAGGAAAAATTCATCTGAATTTGTGTTTTTCTTTAAAAGATAATTTTTACGTTCATGTACTTTTACCTCAGTAAACCTATTCCAGCAGGGGGAACTGCTGAACCAGAGTAACCAGTGACCTTTGACCTGAGCATCCTGCAGCGTTTCTTCTCCTGGGACATTTTGGTTCCACCTGTGTGTCTGCACATAAACACCAGCGATGAGACTTGAGGCTTTTATTTTGCTCCCACAGACACAGACTCCTTCAGACTCACCTGTCCACACAGGTACGTGGACTGTACCACTGGTCTGTGTCCATCAGCACAAAACTAAACCCAAACATGGTCTGTGTGTGTTAGTGACAGTGAATCAGACAGAAAGACACAGAGTCTGAGCTGAGCTGATTTATTATTAAAATAAACCTTTCCAGGACATATCAGGCTGAAACTGAAGCTGCACACATCAGACCTTTTCTTAGGAAAGACTCGTCTGGACCAAGTTCCAAGTGGACCTTCAACAAGGCAACATCCACATGAGGCAGAAAAACAGGAGACACAACTGAGCCTCAAGACCCACAGAGAAAGAACCTGGTCATTCCATATGTAGCAGGTGTTTCAGAGGCTTAAGTGGATTTTTGGGAAACATCAGATACCAGTCCACTTCAAACCCACCAACACACTGAGACAGAGACTGGTTCACCCTAAAGACCAGATACCAAAACAAAAGAGGACCGATGTGGTGTTTGCTGTCCAGTGTCAGGAAGATTCAGACGGCCCTCCCTCACACCTGTACATTTAAATTAGATTCAGTTTACAGGTGCGGCCTTCACCTAGTGAACACATCAAATTACATTATTGCTCCTCCAATAGCAACAAGCTGGACTCATCTCCAGATGAACTGGGGACTCTGTGCAAAGACAACCAGCATCAGTGTGAAGAAAACGAGATGACTGTGGACTCTGAGGTGGACTGCATCATCCTGACTGGCCCTTTTCACTGATAGAGCAGGATTTGATGTTGTCTCCTGCTGATGAACTGTCAGTCATCAGCACCCAGACCTACTGTGTGTCAATGTTCACATGCAAATCCAGCTTTGGTGTCACACCTGGACACAGCTGTACAGCTGCTGAGACCACAGGCTGGTTTGCTCTGGTCTGGGTCTGAGACTCATCTTTGACTTTATGCTTTGGGAAATACCAGCAGTGTCAGAGAAAAGTCCAGCTGTGTCCTGCAGACCCTGTTCCTATAATCCACTCAGACTCAAAAGCCTGAGCAGCTACAGGTGTTTCTGGACAGACGGACTGTGTGTCGTGTTGGTCGGGCAGTTGTTTGTGTGGTTGGTTGGTTTGTGTGGTTTGGCCTCGTCAGACAGACAGAATATAAAAGTTATAAAAAGTCATTAAGTTTCTAACAACGTGGACGGACACACGTCCAACATGTATTTGATGTTTCCTGAGGCAGGTCTGTGATCGTCCATCACAATGAATCTGCAGCTTCATCTCATCCAGCTTGTTGGCGAGAGACGTTACAGTGGCCTGTTTTAGTCTGAGAGTACAAAGGGACTGTGGAGGACTGACTCAGATCCTCCATCAGTGGGAAACATAAAAACACTGTCACCAGCTGTTGATCCTAAAGAGTTTCCTAACGAACGGCTCCTTTCACACAGCAACGAGGACAGTTTCAGCACAGCCTCACATTTATTTCTGCTTTACATTCAACATCCACAGTAACATAGTTTAAAGGAGTCAAAACACACTGGATCTTGACTCTGTGCCAGCAGTGTTGGTCTGAAGGACTTTTAGGAGGAATCAAACTTTAAGGTTCAGCACAGTCCAGCAGCTCAGACTGTAGTATTCTAATAATCAAACACCTTCAACTAATGAATAATAATAGTAAGAAGTACTGTCCTCAACTCATAATAAGGTAAAGAGTAAAGTCCATGTGTGACACTTTCAGGGCTGTGAATCAACTGGACTCACTTTCAGACTCACAGACCAGGAGACAGAATGAAAACCAAACAAAGAGCAGGGACATGGTTCCACTGTTCATCTTCTCTTCTGTCGTCTGGTCCCGTTGATCCACAGACGGTCTGTAATAAGTTTTCACTGGCCCCTGATTCTCGGAGTCTGTACAGGAAACAGGTTTAATCTGTGGATTCACATGAGCTGCAGAAACAGCCTTTTAAAGCCCCCTGCTGGTTGGTCCTGGTCACTGTGTCCACCATGTTCACACAAAGACACAGAACAACAAAGAACCCAGAGACGACAGAGACAGAAACCCACTGAAAAGAAAAAGATCCAAACCCTTTTGTTGCTGTGAAAACAAAAAGAGCAGCTGCTCCACCATGAGTCAGTCCCACTAAGGGCAGAGACCTGGAATAAGCCCCCACCTGAGTAACCACATGATCCCTCATCATGTTGTTTTCTGTCCGTTCAGACTCAGGTTGTGTTTGTTTTGCATCAGTTGTTCAGTGTCTTCATGTTGTTCAGTGTGTTCCTGTCATTTTATCATCTTTGGGGGGTTTTCAGTCTCTTTCTAGTCGTTGTGTCGTTTCTTTGTGGTCAGCAGCTTTAAGTTTTACCTGGTGGCTGATTCTCTGAGTCTGTGCAGGAAACAGGTTTAATCTGAATCTGTGGACTCACAGGTACCTGCAGGCTGGGTCAGATTAAAGAAACAACAGCTCATGTCTTCACTCGGTCAGTCCTCACATAAATGTCTTCATATATGTATCATGCTGTGCATTATGGGATGTATTTCATATTTCCATGTAGCTAATACATGATGGAGCATCACACAGAGTCATGGTCTGAAATATTATCATGTAATATGGATAAAAGCTTCATGTGAACATGGTGGACACAGTGACCAGGACCAACCAGCAGGGGGCAGCACAGACACTTCAGTCATTTTAGGGCCCATCCATCATCTAGACCCCCTTAGTCCTAACCAGGGTCACAGGGATCTGCTGGAGCCTATCCCAGCTCTCTTTGGGTGAAAGGCAGAGGTCCACCCTGGACAGGTCCCCAGTCCATCACAGGGCCACATAGAGACAAACAATCTCACACACTCACACTCACTCCTATGGGCAATTTAGAGTCACCAATCAACCTGACATACATGTTTTTGGACTGTGGGAGGAAACCAGAGTACCTGGAGAAAACCCACACAAGCACAGGGAGAACATGCAGACTCCACACAGACACTGGCTCAGTTTGGACTCACTCCAGGTCCAGCTGGGATTTGACTAAATGCAAAACATTTTCAAATATATAAAACATGTGAATTTTACTTTCAGATATGTTTCTGGGAACAGAGGCTTCTTGTTCAAACTGTCTAATCACAGACACACATCAAACAAAAATACCTGCTGGTGACGTGTCTGCTCATGTTGACAGAACCATATAATCATAACCAGATGTCAAACAGTAAATACTCAAGTAAAGTACAAAAACCTCAGGATTGTACTTTAAAGTATCTGAGCAGCTGTGAGTGAAGTGATTTTCCTCAGTCAGTGATGTTAACCTGCTGAATGACGTCTCCTCCCTCTGTCTGCAAACACATTCACTGAATCTCTGAGGTTTTTATGACAAACCAGACACAGTCTGAGTCCAGGACAAGGGTCAGTCCCTTTAATATGGAGGAGACTGAGGTTATCAGACTGGAGGCTTTTAATTTGAAGGAATAGACTGAATCATTTTGTTCTAATGAGGAACAGACTGATAAGAGGAAGAAATGATAAAAAGCTTCATCCTGACAGTCTGATTGATCAGGAGCTGCAGGGAAACATCATCTAAACACTGAATGGCTCATCCCCTACTGACTTTTCATTTGTCTCTGTAGTTTCAGAGTCCTCTGTTTACTCATGACAGGATGGAGAAACACATCAACACTGTGTATAAATAAACAGCTCAGCCACAGTAAAGCTGTTCTCATGGTGCAGGTATGGAAATCATTTGTCTTTCAGGGCGTGATGGGAACCCTCTGGTGTGAGCCTGTTCTTCTGACACTGAGGGGAATAAGTGTCCAGACCCTAAATGAGAATATATGGCAGTAAAAATAACCAAAGTGAGCACAGACTGAATCAGCAGACATCAAGAACATTTAAATCACTGAAATTGGCTGTAATATAATCTAATGATGGAGTAATCCATCCATCCATCCATCCATCCATCCATCCATCCATGGTCTAGACCCATTTATTCCTATTTAGGGTCAGGGGGATCTGCTGCAGCCTAGTTAGAGTAATCAGAGTAAAATAATATGTAGTTGTCACTAAAACACTGGATCACCCTGAGAAATGACAGTAATCTCTCACATTGATGTGGACATAATATAATTCTCCATAAATTAGTCCCACCTGTGTGTGAATTAGATTAAACTTTACTGTCATTACACATTTACAGGTACAAGGCAACGAAATGCAGTTAGCATCTAAGCAGAAGTGCAGAATCTACAGTTTGGAGACTAAGGCAGTGCTATGAACATATATACAGATGTGAGGACTATAAACACACTGTAGAGAGAAATATGTGCTATAAATATATGTACAGGCTCAAACTATGAAGGCTGTTTACAGATGCATGTGTACAAATGATGCCTTAAGCTAAGTCACTAGTGCAACGGGCATAGAAACAATGTTGAGGTAATAATAAGTAGCTGTCTATTATTCAGGGTGTAAACTGTCAGGCAGCCTCCAGTCATATCACAGACCTTTGAGTCATGTGTAGTTTATACAGCTACAACATGGGACTGTCTCTGAGGCCCAGGGTGTTTTCTGTGGCGTCACTTTGAAACCGTTTCCTTCCTGTAGTTCGAGCTCTGACCAGAAACAGGAAGCAGCAGAGACAACGTGCTCAACAATAACTCAAGATCCCATGGTCAGGCCTGCAGTCGTAGCTGAAGAGGGAGTAGAGTAATGGGCTGAGCACAGAGCCCTGTGGTTCACCGGTGATGATGGTGGAGTAGGTGTGGCCTGACCTTACATGCTGAGGTCTGCTGGTCAGAAAGTCCAGTATCCAGTTACAGAGGAAGTTGGGTAGCTTGGACGGGATAACGGTGATGACTGCTGAGCTGAAGTCTACAAACAGCATTCTAGCATATGTGTTATTGTCCAGATGTGAGAGCACAGAGTGGAGACTGTGGAGTCTACATCCTCAGTGCTCTTATTTCTGTGGTAGGCAAATTGATAATGTCCAGTGTAGATGGGAGGCTGTCCTCTAGGTGGACCAGGACCAGTCGCTCGAAGCACCATCATAACGATGTGTGTGAGTACAACAGGGCGGTAGTTGATCAAGCATGTCGGGGTGGGGTGTTTGGGCACTGGCACAATGAATTCCATCACGGCCAGCAGCTTTGCATGTTTTGATCTGGGTCAGTGGAGCGTAGACATCACTGTACCTGAGTGTGTGGGGTTGGTGGTCTGCAGAGGGTCTGGTCTTTGTTATCCGGGTCAAAGTGAGCATAAAGTGATTTAGCTTGTTAAGGAAAGAGACATCTGTGGCTGGGGGTCGGGGGTCAGAGTTAGAGAAGTGTTCCTCCACCTTCAGCTTGTAGCAGTGCTTCACCTTCATGATGCTTCAATTCAATTCAATTCAATTCAATTTTATTTGTATAGCGCCAAATCACAATACAAATCATCTCAAGGCACTTTACAAAAACTAAAACTAAAAACCCAACAATTCCCTTATGAGCAAGCACTTGGTGACAGTGGAGAGGAAAAAAACTCCCTTTAACGGAAGAAAAAAACCTCCAGCAGAACCGGGCTCAGTCTGGGCGGCCATCTGCCTCGACCGGTTGGGGTGAGTGGATAGAGCAGAGAGAAAAGAACAGCAACAATAAACAACAAATAGACACTGCAAGGTGGTGGGGCCAGTAACTGCACATCAGCGATAAACAGCTCCAGGACCAGGGACACCTGCAGAAGGTACAGAGAGAACAGAGAGAGAGGGAGAGAGCACAAACTAGGGGAGAGAGAGAGCACAAGGTTAGTGACATTCAATAGTGGAATATACATGAGGTGGGAGGAGAGAAGAGAGAGGGGGGGGGGGGGGGGTTAGGGTAGGGGAGCTCAGTGCACCGATGGTCCTCGGGCAGTCTAGGCCTATAGCAGCATAACTAACTAAGGGATGGTTCAGGGTTGCCTGAAGCCAGCCCTAACTATATGCTTTGTCAAAGAGGAAGGTTTTAAGTCTAGCCTTAAAAGTACAGAGAGTGTCTGCCTCCTGAACCCAGGCTGAGAGCTGGTTCCACAGGAGAGGAGCTTGATAGCTAAAGGCTCTGCCTCCCATTCTGCTTTTGAGAACTCTGGGAACCACAAGTAGGCCTGCACTCTGAGAGCGAAGTGGTCTATTGGGATAATATGGTACTATGAGGTCTTTAAGGTATGAAGGAGCTTGATTATGAAGGGATTTGTATGTGAGAAGAAGGATTTTAAATTCTATTCTATATTTTACAGGGAGCCAATGAAGAGAAGCCAATATAGGAGAAATATGATCTCTCTTGCTAGTTCCTGTCAGGACTCTGGCTGCGGCATTCTGGATTAATTGGAGGCTTTTTATTAAGATATTAGGACATCCAGATAGTAATGAGTTACAGTAATCTAGCCTTGAGGAAACAAATGCATGGACTAGTTTTTCTGCATCATTTTGAGACAGGATGTTCCTAATTTTGGAAATGTTGCGCAGGTGAAAGAATGCAGTTCTAGAAATTTGTTTTATGTGTGAGTTAAAGGACATGTCCTGGTCAAAAATAACTCCAAGTGTTTTTACAGTAGTGCTGGAGGCCAGGGCTATGCCATCTAGAGTAGCTATAATTTTAGAAAAGTTATTTCTGAGATTTTTTGGCCCAAATATAATGACTTCTGTTTTCTCCGAGTTTAAAAGTAAAAAGTTACTGGTCATCCAGGCCTTTATGTCAGTTAGACAGGCTTGAAGTCTGGTTAACTGGTTTGTGTTAACAGGTTTAATAGATAGATATAACTGAGTGTCATCCGCATAGCAGTGGTAATTAATAGAGTGCTTCCTAATGATATATCCTAAAGGAAGCATGTACAAGGTGAACAGAATAGGTCCTAGCACAGAACCTTGTGGAACTCCATAACTAACTTTTGTTCGTGTGGAAGGTTCATCATGGACATGAACAAACTGGAATCTGTCCGATAAATAGGATTGGAACCACTTTAACGCTGTTCCTCTGATACCAATCACATGCTCCAGTCTCTGTAATAAGATGTTGTGGTCAATGGTGTCGAATGCTGCACTAAGGTCTAGGAGGACAAGTATCGAAACAAGTCCATTATCTGAGGCTAAGAGAAGATCGTTGGTAACTTTCAACAGTGCTGTTTCTGTACTATGATGTGCTCTAAATCCTGATTGGAAATCTTCAAATAGTTCATTCCTGTGTAAGTGGTCTGATAGCTGCTTAGCAACAGCTTTTTCTAGGATTTTAGAAATAAATGGCAGGTTGGATATTGGTCTATAATTAGCCAAGACTCCTGGATCAAGACTAGGCTTTTTGAGCAAAGGTTTGATTACTGCAGTCTTAAAGGCCTGTGGTACGTAGCCTGATACTAGAGATAAATTTACCAAGTCCAATAAAGATGAGTTCATTAATGGCAGGGTGCCTTTAAGCAGTCTAGTCGGGATGGGGTCCAAGAGACACGTTGATGATTTCGATGAAGCAACTACTGATGTAAATTCAGAGAGATCTATAGGAGAGAAGCAGTCTAAACATAACTGAGGTCCTACAGATGATTCAAGAGCTACTGTAGTAAAAGATTCATTTATTGCAGGTATAGGAAGCATCTGCTGAATTTTATCTCTAATAGTTGTGATTTTATTTGTAAAGAAACTCATAAATTCATCACTGCTGAGAGCTAAGGGAACACTGGGCTCAACGGAGCTGTGACTTTTTGTCAGCCTGGCTACAGTGCTGAAAAGAAACCTGGGATTGTTCTTATTTTCCTCTATTAGTGATGAATAGTATGCAGTTCTGGCTTTACGGAGAGCTTTTTTATATGTTAGTAGACTGTTTTTCCAGGCTAGAAAAATTTCCTCTAAGTTTGTGGAACGCCACTTCCTTTCCAGCCTTCGTGATGCCTGCTTTAAGGTACGAACATGTAAATTATACCATGGGGCTAGTCTCCTCTGAATCACTAACTTCTTTTTCAGAGGGGCTACAGAATCAAGCGTTTCACGCAGTGAGGTTACAGCGCTGTCAACAACATGATCAATTTGGTAGGGAGTAGGATTAAGGCAGCTGCCCTCCACTATGTTTATACTTGGCATAGATGCAAATAAAGATGGAATCATTTTCTTAAATTTATTAACAGCGTTGTCGGATAAACATCTGCTGTAGTGGAATTTTCTTCCAGACGCTGCATGATCCATCATTTTAAATTCGAAAGTTATTAAAGAATGATCTGACAAAACAGGATTTGGGGGAAAAATTATTAGATGTTCAATTTCGATGCCATAGGTCAGAACAAGATCAAGGGTGTGATTAAAACAGTGGGTGGGTTTATTGACGTTTTGAATGAAACCAATTGAATCTAATATAGAATTAAATGCAATGCTGAGGCTGTTATTTTCAACATCTACATGAATGTTAAAATCTCCCACTATAATAACTTTATCTGATCTAAGCACTAAATCAGACAGGAAGTCAGGGAATTCAGTTAAAAACTCTGAGTAAGGAACAGGTGGACGGTACAAAATGACAAGTAGAACTGGTTTTTGTGTTTTCCAGTTTGTATGTGAGAGACTAAGAGTGAGGCTCTCAAATGAGTTATAACTGTGCTGAGGATGAAAGTTTAATAACTCAGGTTTGCCCTGGATACGCTGTAGACCTGTGCATCACCTGGTCTGAGGGCAGTTTGTGGACCTGCTGAATCACTGAAACCATGTTTTTAAATAACAGATAACGACCATTGTGATTTTCCATCAGGGTGGTGAGTTGTTCTCATGGAGAAATGATGGACTAATTATGATAATTATATAAGTCATTACCCAGTATCTCACAATAGGTTCTCTGGTAACTGGTCACTCCTTAATATGGAACCCCACTCCCCCATGTTCACATTACAAATGTCCTGACACCAAACTGTAGGAGAACTGGTCCAAGCAGACAGCTCCCTCCACTGGAACTGGGCTGTGAGGTTCTTTAAATGTGAACCTGCTGATTTTAGTCCTGGATGTGTCTAGAGTCTGGATCTATGACCTTTAGTTGACGTTGACATGTTCCCAGTCTGAACAGCAGCTCCACCTGCAGCAGCAAACATTAAGAAGCTGTTTCCACAGTCAGTCAGGAACAGTCCAGTCCGGTCCCACACAGCACAGGTGGAATGATGCTGTTAGAACGGTTGGTGATGGTTTAGCTCACAGTGACTGATGTGAGGAATAAAGGATAAAAACCTTCCTCCTGCCTGCTCAGGAAACACGGAGCCTGTTGTTTCTAATTAGAACATGATGTCCAGAGAAATCCCCCACACTGTTTCACTTTCCCTTCTGTCATTTAGAAGCTTCGACCAGTTGAACCAGTTTGAGTGTTTGTCCTGAGGCGGCAGCAGGAAACAGAACCAACAGTGTCAGGATGGTTTGATCCACAGCAGCTCAACACTTTGTCTCCACATTTGAGATTCAAAACAGCCTCTTATCCTGCTGCAGCTGCTCACAGCATTAAAGGAACTCTGCACGGTTCCTCATGTGTGAGCACAGGTCTTCATAGGTCCTCACTTCTCCTACACTCCTCGCTGACCCTGAACGTCTCTGCACTGGAACCCATGAGGGACAAACTGCACGACTTTGATTCTGAGCAAAAACTCACTGCAAAGTTTGTCTGAGGCTCAAATGCAGCTTCTGTTGAGTCAGGATCTTCTGAGGCCGTGGTGCGTTTAGGACAAACTGGTACTTTCTGTTCCCTGAAGAACAAACCTACTTCTTTGCTGAGCACAAACTACAAGTAGGTCCAATCCCTCTGTCCCAACTGAGTCCAGTACAAATGTTCCACCAGTTACTGGGTCACTACTGGACCAGAAAAAGCTGGATCAGACAGAAAGACCCAGAGTCAGAGCTGAGTCCAGTCAGACTTTATTAAAGAAAAGCTTTACAGGCCACATCAGGCTGAAACTGAAGCTGCTCACATCAGATTCAAACATAAAGGACAGATTTAAAATAAAACATGGATTAAACAGACTGAAGTTTTCAACAGGTCATAGTTTGGACTTTAGACCAGCTGCTGGAATAAACAGCTCAGGACCTGCAGCAACATGTTCAGTCAACAGCTTTTAGGATCAAACCACATGGACCTGCATCATGAATAAAAACTGAATTTAGAAATAAAAACATTATTTACAGAGTTTTCAGCTTCATGTTGTGGTTAAAGCAACAGAAGCTTCAGAGCTTTGAAGTTAGAAAATGAAGCAGCTGAAACAAACAGTGAGTCTGACTCAGGAACATGTGTCTCATGTTAGTTCACGTCACAGTTGAGATAAATACACATGTTGATGTGTCTGCAGACTGAAGTCAAGACTCTGGGCTGACTGTGTTGGACTGGTCCCTGACAGCTGCAGGACCAGAACCCAACTGGTCTGACCCAGTTTCCATCTGGTTCATTGGTATTTGTTCAGGACGTGGGTTTGGATTCTGGTCTGTGGGTCTGGATTATTTTCTATAGAACATAATACCAACAACAGCAGCAACAAACAAAATACCACCAACTATCAGACCCACATGTCCATGATTGTCTCCTCTATCCTTGTCTTGTCCATCGTCTCTGTGTTTTTCTCTGTGACCTGCAGGAGAGAACAGGTGTGAGGTGTCAGGTAGGTGATGACTGAAGAACAGAACAAACTCCTGTCAGACATTATCTCCTGCACTTTGACCACATCACTCATCCAGCTGTTTTCTACAAAGTCTCATCAACAACATCTGGAGAAAACACAAACATCTGGTTTCACATCAACAACCAGGAAGCAGCTTCAGCTCTGCTGCTCAGACAAACACACACTCACCTGCTGAGACTCTCAGGTGGATGATGCTGATGAGTTCAGGTGGTTTTGATTGACCCTGTAAGACACGACACTCGTATGTCCCAGTGTCATTAAACGTCACATTCTTCAGAGTCACAGACACGTCTCCATCCTTCATCTGTGAGTCCTTCAGCTCCACCCGCTCCTTAAAAGATGGATGCTGGTTTACTGGATCAGGCTGATTGTTCCAATACACAAAGACATATTTTGGATCCAGATCAGGTCTGGTCCACTCTACTGTTCTAATCTCTGAGTTGCTGGGAGCTCGACATGGCAGAGTGACAGTCTGTCCAGGTTCAGCTGTGATGACTGAAGAACAGAGGAACAGACAGAGACCAGAGGTTAGAGGGTCCAGGTGTAACTTCCATAGAAGCCAATCAGAGTGAGGGGCTGTCAGAAAGGGGATACTGGTCTCTGCTGAACTGGGTCAGAGGGGACTGCAGGGACGGGATCTGGATCTGCATCATTCAGTCTGACCTGAACAAAACCAACCAGGAAGAAATTGCAATTCACCCTCACCTGAGTCGGGACTCTGTAAACTCACCTGGATATTCCACCTCCAGGCTCCTGTTGTTGATGAGCTTTGGTTTGTTTCCGTTGGTTCCAACGTAACATTCATATGATCCAGTGTCGCTGATCCTGACGTTCTTCAGAATCACAGAAAAGTCTCCCTCCTTCATCTCTGGATCTCTCAGATCCACTCGACCACGAAAAGCTTCATGTTGGTATTTTTCATTTAGTCTGTTGTCTGTGAAGTAGAAGACATAACCCTCTGACTCCATCAGGTCAGGTCTGACCCACCTTAACATTACAGTCGTAGCATCTTTGGATCCTCGACACTGAAGAGTGACGTTTTCTCCAGGTTTGGCTTCGATCTGTTCTGGGTCTGAACCACAAAAGGAAACAGAAGCAGGAATCAGTACCACAGCTCTCTGGGAAACATTTTTATCTTCATCTGTTCATCAAACAGCTCTGCTGTCTGGACAAAGTCTGTGCACATTAAACTGAGTTTGACACCAAACCTATGAGTTTCTAAGAGAATCTACAAATGACTGGAAGTAGAAAAAAGTGCATGTGTGAACACCAGAGTTTGTAGAAACAGCCTGAGGGGAAGTGGAGAACAGGCCCCACCAGGTGTAGCAGTTTCTCTAAAGGAAGATCCAGAGGTGGAGTCTGTTCCCTGGTAGACCTGCAGCTGAAACAGCTTTGATAAGATGTGACAGTTCCACAATCTGAAGCTCACTGGGCTCATTATCCAAACAGGAGCCTGATAATCAGAACCAAACTGCATCATGGGACCACCTCAGTGGGTCCAGACTGGTCCGATCAGGACTTTTCAATGGGAGTGAGAGGGGGGTACATTAGAAACCTTTAATAATGTGTTCAATAGGAAAATATTGTCCATGGATGTGATTGATTGTCTCTTGGATCAGGACCATGTGGGAGAGTCTAGAAACACAATCAGTGTCCATGAACAGGTCAGAGCCAAAAACCCACATCTCTACCTGGTCCTGATGAAAAGAGCCTGATAACAACAACAGAATAATATAATGACATAATGATGCTGCTGAAGCTGCTCTACAGGTTCTGACCTGCACTTCTTCTAAACCTGTCGTGTTTTAATGGAGCCCAGAAATGCAGCTCAGTCGGTCTGTGGACTAACACGTCACACTGCGTCTCAAAATAGTGTTGACTCATGTTGTAATAAAAGAGACATAACCTGGTCCCAGTCCTGGAGCCACCAGGGTGAAGGGTCCAGACCCCGTCAATGAAAATGTAAATTATTTCAGAGCTTGTTCTGCAGCTGATGCCATGACAGCAACAGAACAACGACAAAAACGACAATGTGCCCAAACCAGGAAGCAAAGACCAGCAGGACCTGTGGAGTCTCCAGTCTGCATCTGAGCCCAGACCGGAGACTGTTTCACTGGAACTGGTTTCTTTCAGCTCAGTAACTAACAACCCAACAACAGTCAATAACGTGGTGCATTCACTGACCCAGCTTACCTCCATAGACAGGACCCAACACCAAGGATCCAATCAGACCCACAGAAACCATCCATGTTAGACAGGCAGACATCTTGTTGTTGTTGTTGTTTAGTTATCACAAGTACAGGAACAGGAAAACTGTCGGACTGCACAGCCTCCTGAGGACAAGGGCCTGTGTCCTGCCCAAAGTGTAGATGACGGAGGAGTCACGTGGTTTACAATAAAATGTGAACTTTGACTGATCCCTGGACAGAAAAGTAGCAACATGCAGCAGAAAGTCACAGAGACCAGATCCTGTCAGACTGGCTGACTTCCTGAGCTGCAGTTTGACTTGATGTGGTTTGTTTATGCCACGCCCACTACCGTGACAGAGGAGTCACGTGATTTACAATGAAACAACAGAGATTCCAGGAAACAGCTGAGCTGAACAGGCTCTGATGATGATGATGATGATGATGATGATGATGATGATGATGATGATGATGATGATGATGATGATGATGATGATGATGATGATGATGATGATGATGATGATGATGATGATGATGATGATGATGATGATGATGATGATGATGATGATGATGATGATGATGATGATGATGATGATGATGATGATGATGATGATGATGGGGATGGTGGGACGTTCTAGAGTCACTGAGCCACATATGACCCATCACACTGCCTCCTGACCACAAGATGTGGGAACTTTAGCCTGAAACAGCACATGGCAGCAGAGACTCAGGACCACACAGTGATCCGATCAGTGTCAGAACCAGACAGAACCAAGAGGTGACAGTCACATCAGGTGAGTTCAGTTACAGTGAGTTTCAAATGTTTATGACTGAACATCATCACTGTGAACATGCACCTCCAGTTAAAGTCTGAGACTGGGTCCAGTCTCTTTCCACCCACATTAGTTCAGTGGTTACCGTCAGACACTCAGGTCTCACTTCCTCTCTGCCGACCCACAGCTCACTTCTACAGGAAGATGCAGCTGTCTCACACAAATGTCTCACTGAAATTATAAAGTTCATATTTTATGGGACTGTAGCTTCACTAAGAACTGGTTTTCCTAAGTCCTACAGACTCTAGTCAGGGTCCAAACAACAGACCTACTAAGTTTGTTGTCAGCACTGTGGACCAGCAGGTTACAGAACTTATCATTATGTATGAAATAGTCCATGATTCAGAAACTGATCATTAAAGCATCATCAAAGATTTTTGTTCTTCAGTAACTTTTATCTTCTCAAAATGTCTCAGTTTCATCGTCACCACAGAGAAACTTTTCTCCGAATCATAAACGTGTCTCATAGTCGACTCAAACCACATCAACCACACAGGAAGGCTCAGCCTTTAACTGGGACACCGACCTGATCTGAGATCAGAGCTCATGTTACCTACTGAGGATGGAGGCCACGTCTCTGCTCCGTCTGCTCTGTGAGTAACTCTCTGTGTTTGTGTCTCATAACTTCAGATAGTTCAGATTCCACCACAACACGACTGGAGTCCTGATGTTTAGTTTCTTCTCTGTCTCTTTTCCTCTGCACAACATTTTTATGTTTCTGTTCTAGTTTGTTTGTCTCCTCAGTTTGTCTGGTGTCTCTTGTTGATCACACACTGACAGCTGCTGTACCAGAGTCAGCTCCAATTGACTGAACTCTGCTGCTGTTCTTCTGGACCAGTGGGGTCTGGGATATAAATGTTCATGAGACAATGAGACTTCAGGCATCAGACCAAACCAGCATGGCTGTGTTCCCTCTCCAGTGTTGGTCCAGTTGTCTCTGCTCCATGTTAAACCTCCCACTGACCTGACTCTCATTTCTCTGCAGCTGTGACGTCCCTGCTGAGCTGCACAACAGACCAAGGTCAGTGAGCTTCTTCTGCTGTCCCAGTCTGACTCTCTGGTTCTGTCCAAGATCCCCTGAGAGCCCAGTTAGTGTGGAGTTACTCTGGAGGAGGCTGCATGTCTCAGAGCACTTACTGGTTCCCAGCCAGAACACTCCTCATCTCTGATAGAACCTGCAGGAGAACCTCCCATAGAACACATGGCAGAGGACTAGACAGAGATTACCCATCATTCAAAGCAACATACAGTAGATGTTCCATGTAGTCCTCATAATGTAAAGTATATCAACCTGCCAATGAGTCAGACACATTTTATATTAGTACTGACAGAGTCCAGGAGACCCATTAAGGCCACGACAGGCTGCAGCCAACCAGGAAAACCCACTGATCAGTTTTTGTAAAAGTGTTTGAGCTGCAGGTCATTGAAGGTTTAGTTGGACTGAAACTGTGTCTGCACCACAGCTCGTCTGACTCTGAGTCCCAGCAGCTCCCAGTTTTTTGAAGACGACTCTTTGTCTCTGAGCTGTGAGGAGGACGACAGCTCTGCTGGGTGGACCCTGAGGAGGAACACAACCAGAGAAACCAGGACTCAGTGTGGAGCTGACTGGGGAACATCAGCTGGTTCTCCCTGTAAGATCAGCTACGTCTTGCCCTGGGACAGTGGAGTTTACTGGTGTGAGTCCAGAGAGGGAGCAACCAGTCAGAGCATCAACATCACTGTCAGTGGTAAGATGAGCCTGTGGAGTTAGTATTGATGAAGCTGTGTGGAAATGGATGAAATGCTGTAGTTTGTCTCTGTGTTGAGGTGGAGCAGTGATCCTGCAGAGTCCTGTCCTCCCTGTGATGGAGGGAGAAAACATCACCCTGATCTGTAGAACCCAGACATCCTCCGACCTCCCAGCTGATTTCTATAAACATGACTCTCTAATTGGCACCGGGCCTACAGGTCACATGACCATCAAGGCTGATGAAGGCGTCTACAGGTGTAACATCAGGGGCCATGGAGAGTCTCCACCCAGCTGGATCTCTGTCACAGGTCAGCAGCTTCACTTTGATTGACACTGATTTCAGCCACATGTTCACCTGACCAGGTGGGCTTCTGTCTGCAGGAACACCTACAACCACAGCCCCGCCCACCACTGCAGCCCCCCCCGAACTAACTACAGTGTCCTCTGCAGCCCCGCCCCCAGCCCCCTCCCCCCTCCAGCAGGTGTTCCCAGTGGTCCGTTACCTGGTGGTGTTCTGTCCCTACGTCATCTCCACTGTCCTCATGGTGTCTCTGTATCGACACAGACCCACAGGTAACACTCTGAATCATCACAGTGTGAAAAACTCAGCTCTGTTTATAATAATTTCATTAATTTCTCCATTAATTCGTCTGTTGGCAGATAACAGTCTGCACGTCTCCATGGCAACACCCCGGTCCAACCGAGCCAAGGAGGGATTGGCTGAGGAGCAGGATGATGAGGCGAGGGTCAGCGCTGAGTCCGACCCATGAAGTGAACTGTTTATTAACCATGTGCAGTGATGCTGTAGCTGCAGGCTGCGTCAGTGTTTGATCTCTGTCAGTGTTTTGTATAAACTAGGTGTTTCCTGTTGATCAGACCTGACACGTCTCTGTAGATCTGCTGCCAAAAACCACAGCTGCTGCACTTTTATTTCCTGTGTGTGTGTTTGCTGCAGCGCTTTGAGCCTCCATCATGTGTTTCTGCTGAGGCGTCATGGTTTCCACTGACAGTCTGCTTGTTGTTCATCATGTGAGACTCAGTTTAGCTGATTCTTTGCACTGTCGACCTTTGACTGAACTAAATAAAAGCTGCATTTCATCTGAGCCAGATCTGGACCTTTGTGTTTGTCAGTGATGTGGTTTCTACCTCACAGCTGGTTCTGGAGACAACAGGATCAGTCTGTCCATCCACATTTTCCAGTTTTTTAAGAAAACCCAGCTAAAGCTAATCCAGCAGAAGATCCTCCTCCATGAAGGTGATAAAGTTCATTTTGTTTTTTTACCTGGATGATCATTGTGTCTCTAATGTGTTTACACCATGTTTACATCAGTAGGTTATGATAAACAACAAAAACACCTTCAGTTATTGTGACCAGATACCATTGTTAGCTAGGTGTACCTAATAAACTGGTAACTGAGTGACGTGCTACATGTTCCTCCCAGGATGACCTTTGAACTCTGATGATCCTCTGACCTTTATAACATTTACTTTTTGACCAGATATCGGTGAAACTAATGTTATTCCCATCAGCTTCAGCTGTTTGCTGCAAATGTTAGCATGTTAGCATTTGCTATTTGAAATTTGAAATTTTGAGTTGTTTTTCAAATTCAAACTAATAAATTCAAACTATACAAACTAAATTCAAATTCAAGTTCAAATTCAAACATTTGAAATTTGCTATTACACATGATGCCCTTCCGTTGCAGTCAGATTAGCATGTTAGCATGTTAGCATGATAATCTGACTGAGTGAACACAATAAACATTACAGGTGCTAAACATTAGAATGTTAGCATTGTTGTTGTTAGCATGTTAGTATTTATTTCAAAGCCTCCTGAAAGGTTAACTATCATAAGTAAATACATATAACCCTAAGCCTGATCTGAAACTGGTCTGAAACTGAACCTGGTTCTTACCTACGTGTCCTCACAATGATGGTCTTCAACTAAAGTCTGTCCACACAAACACAGACAAACATAAACACACACCGAGTCTTGTCTTCGTCCCATCTGAGGACATCAGACCCAACCTCACCCTAACCTTCCCTCAACCTTCATCTAACCATCTAATGTTAAACTGTTTTTGTATAGGCCTGTACACACACACAGTTGGGTCTTTAGAGGACTCAGACCCAACAATAAATACAAACTAACACACAGTCAAAGAACATTAAACAATAAATAAAAGACAACCTTAAACTGAGTCTGAGGTTTAATGGTTTATAATATTATAATATAATATATATATAATATAGTATAATATAAATATTATATTATACTATAATAAAGTAATAACACTAATAAGTCAGATTTACATTGTGAGGATTTGTTGTTGGTCTTCAGGTGGAAGACGAGTCCTCACAAACACCTACAGAGTAAATCCTGATAATCTGATTAAAGCTGCTTCTGTGAGTGTGTGTGTGTGTGAGTGTGTGTGTGTGTGTGTGTGTGTTATTAGGGTCAGTCGGCTGACTCAGAAGAAACCAGTTCATAATCTGCTCCCTCCTCAGTCTTCCCTTCACTCCTCTCGTCCTCCTTCCCTTGTTTCCTCCAGTGTTTCCTTGTTTCCTTTCCTTTACATCCTCATCATCACCACCTTTATCATTTAACCTGTTGAATAAAATGTTCCAGCTGTGAACTGTGCACATGTGCAGGACCTTAAACGTTAAGGTTAAACTGCAGCTGAGCAGGAGAACAGGTGAGATAAACATGAATTAGGCTCCTCCCCCACCTGTGTGCTCAGGTGTAGGTTGGTCAGACGTATCATCTCTGTCTAATCTCTTTATCCCTGTCAGGGTGACGGAGGAGACGCTTTCACTCCGTCCACTTTCTCCTCGTTTCTCTCTGGACTCCAAACACACACACACACCTGGATTTAAAGGGGCCAGGTGTGTGTCCTGTTTCCTTGGCGATGAGTTTGATGGGCAGTTGGTGGATTTAGGACACGTAACCGAGAGCGACGGATAATCAGCTGGCAGGTGAGTAAGGCAGCTAGTGGAGGATGCAGGTGTGATTATGATACAGCCCATAATCAGAATATTCATATAAATAAAGAAAAAATAAAATACTTTTAATTTAAATGTTTAATTGTGTTAAAATAACTGGAGTGTGTGTGTTTTGTTTACAAATTCAGTTTTTTACATTTTCCCATCTGTTGTGTGACGGTTTTTATTTCACTGCAAACAACACAATAATCCCCAAACATTGATTTCACTTTTAACCTGCTGCTCTGATTCCTGTGCCTTTCACAATAAAGGTGCAGGATGTGTGATGTATTGTTTTACATTTTAATTCAAGAATAAAAGCTGCTGGTTTTCAGGAGACACAGATTGTTACAGAAAGAGAAGAAGAACAAGTGCAGCCTGTGTTCAGACCTGATTCAGTGACTCATCTGAGACATGTCTCCTCCCGTCTCCACCAGCAGCATAAAAACTCCATGTTTTGACAAAATGCCGTTCATGCGTCCATGAAGAGGAGCAGTGAAGCTCGTCCTCAACAACACATCTCTGATGAACCTGCAGCGCCTCTGTGTGGACAGAAGGTCTCATGTGGACCCATCAGTGAGACCTCCAGAGTCCGTGTCACTGTTGTGCAGAGCTGGTGCTGAATGTCAGCATGAGCCACACATTTAAACACACTGGGCTGTGTTGTTTCAGGTGCTGGTCAAACTGGTCAGGTACTGGTCCAGTCTCAGGAACAGACTGATGTGTTTAAATCTGATCAGACCCAGCAGCTGTTTGAACAACTGTTAAAAATTCACCCAAGACCCAACTCTTGTCTTACAGACTAACATGTGGTTCTGGTAGAGAGCTGTCAAAGGATCATGGGAGTTGTAGTTGTCGAGTGTCCCATAGTGATTCCATGCACAGGTGGAGCCTTTAGATAAATCAACATGAAGCTCTGTTAGTTTCTGTCTGTGTGCCCACAGGAAGTCCACCAACATGGCTAAAGTAGCTCTGCCAGTACCTGCACCTGTCTCCAGGTTAGCCCCGCCCACCATCATTCTTCAGGAGCCAGGTGACGTCAGGGAAGGGAACAGGTGAGTGGCTGTTGAAGAGCATCTTGAAAATGTTATTTGTGGCTGTCTGTGGAGATGTTCATATATTTACCCAGAATTCAGCCTGTCAGGCAGCTGTACAACCCTCCACACAGATGAGGCCTCAGGTCTGAGGAACCAGGAACAGGAGGAACAGGAGGAGCTGCTTCAAATCAGGTCGTGTTGAGTGTTGGGACAGTTCTGCAAAGGAGGTCTGGTCTTTAAAGGGGGCAGTGTTCAGGTCCTTAAAAAGCTTTAGACACACTGATGCTGTTAATTTACAGTCCACCCTAATTCCCAGATCAATAACATGGTCCAAATACCAGTTCCAGGACTCCTGCAGGAGGTTCTGAGTATGGTTAAGGGCTGGGGGGGTTCTGTTGCTGGTTTCAGGTGTCCCTCACATATTCCAGGCTCCTGTGAAGGACTCAGCTGCTGGTGACTTGTTTTATCTGACTGTGTTTGTGTCTGTGCGTCAGGGCCCAGGGAGCAGCAGCAGGACTCCTGTTCAACGTCAACAACAGCAACAACGATGAGTAAGAAACACACAAACACGTGCACGTAAACACACATACTGTTAGAGTCTACTAGCACTCTGGTTTAGAGCTCAATAATTCTGACAGTCACGAGGAACAGTTACAACAAGAGTTTTTATTTTTCCCGTAGAGAAGATGATTCAGGAGGAAGCCCTGGGGGCGCCACCTGGCCCAATATGAGTCAAACAAAGTAAAGTAGCTTGTCTGAAATGCCAGTTACTTGTAAAACAACTTAGGTAAACTTTCTCTTGGGCATCATTCAGGTGACGTGAATCTTTCAGGTTGAAAACAGGAGTGGCAGTTATTCCAAAACAAACAAAACGTCAAAACAAGTCTCTCCAACACTTACGTCCTGAATCAGAACAAAAGACAAAACAAGTCTTTTAGTGGTTGGGGTTGTGCATTCCCAAAGTCCAAAGCAGTCTTACATCAAAACAAAAACCAATCACGTCTTCTAGTGGTTGTGATCGTGTATTCCAAAAATCCAAATCGAATTGTCCAAAGGCTCAATTCTTGTCGTGCCGTGAAAGAGTCAAGCGAGGATTAACCACAATCTGGCAGCGAGCCTGTTGTCCTGGCGTGTTTAAGACTAGTGCTGAACGGGTGCCGTGAATCAACTGATTAGCTCGAGATCCTGGTCAGGCCAAGATCAGCAGGGGGCAGTATTGGACAGGCCGCTGCCAACAATCCTGACACATGCACACGCCTCATCCCAGTGTGATGCACGTCCTGTTTTCTTCCAGGGAGGAGAAGAAGAAAAAGAAGAAGGAGAGAAAAGAGTAAGTTGGATTCTTCTTCTCTGCTGATTCAAAGGTTCAGGTTTAGGTTTTCTCAGCTGTGTCAGGTCTGTTCAGGTTTCTGGTGAATAAATCATCAGGTAATTCATCAGCCAATGAGGAGACACTGACGAAGTCTTCTTCTCTGGCAGGAAGGAGAAACAGGAGAAGAAGGAGAGGAAGGAGAAGAAGAAGAAGGAGAAGGAAGAGGAGAAAGAGAAGAAGGCCAAAGTGGAGGTGTAGGTTTGGTTTTCATGAGTCACTGAGCTGTGCAGACTGTAGCTGTTAATTCTAATCAATCAAAGTGATTATTGTCTCTGGGTCCAGTCCTCAGGAGATCACAGTCATTGATCCGGCAGGAAACACCTACTACTACTGGCTGTTTGTCATCACCGTCCCCGTCTTATACAACTGGACCCTGATCATCGCCAGGTAACACACACACACACACACACACACACACACACACACACACACACACACACACACACACACACACACACACACACACACACACACACACACACACACACACACACACACACACACACACACACACAGCCTTGTAGTTACATTGTGGGAACCACCCTGTCCACAGGTGGTACTGCATTGTAAAAAATCATGTAGTATCCTGGAATGAACATAAACAAAAATATCACTACAAATTATAAATTTAGACAAAGTAGAGTTTCCAGACCTGACTAGAAACACTCTGGGTGCTTTTCAGATTTTTAGTTATTAGTGAGGTCAGCACAAAAACACTGTCAGGATTGTCATCCTTCCTGAGTACCACTAAACACATTCAGGTTAGACTGGAGAACCACTTAGAACCTAAAACTATCAAGGTGGGCTTTCATGAACTTATGTAGATTGTTACATAATAGAAAACGATATATGTGCTGTGTGAAACTATCAAACAATAAAGTTAAACCACATTCCGGTTATTTCTGAAGTTAAAATTAAGAGCCAGAGTTTGGTTTGTCCCTTCTGGGCTACTGTAGAAACATGAAGCTGCAACATGGCTGCCTCCATGAAAGGAGACCCGCTCCTCATGAAGATTTAAAAGGCTCATTCTAAGATTAAGAAAATGCAACGGTTGGTATGTTTCAAAATTTACAGTTTTGCAGCTTCAACATCAGATTGGAGGAAAAATTCATCTGAATTTGTGTTTTTCTTTAAAAAATAATTTTTACATTCATGTACTTTTACCTCAGTAAACCTATTCCAGCAGGGGGCGCTGCTGAACCAGAGTAACCTGTGACCTTTGACCTGAGCATCCTGCAGCGTTTCTTCCCCTGGGACATTTTGGTTCCACCTGTGTGTCTGCACATAAACACCAGCGATGAGACTTGAGGCTTTTATTTTGCTCCCACAGACACAGACTCCTTCAGACTCACCTGTCCACACAGGTACGTGGACTGTACCACTGGTCTGTGTCCATCAGCACAAAACTAAACCCAAACATGGTCTGTGTGTGTTAGTGACAGTGAATCAGACAGAAAGACACAGAGTCTGAGCTGAGCTGATTTATTATTAAAATAAATCTTTCCAGGACATATCAGGCTGAAACTGAAGCTGCACACATCAGACCTTTTCTTAGGAAAGACTCGTCTGGACCAAGTTCCAAGTGGACCTTCAACAAGGCAACATCCACATGAGGCAGAAAAACAAGAGACACAACTGAGCCTCAAGACCCACAGAGAAAGAACCTGGTCATTCCATATGTAGCAGGTGTGTCTGAGGCTTAAGTGGATTTTTGGGAAACATCAGATACCAGTCCACTTCAAACCCACCAACACACTGAGACAGAGACTGGTTCACCCTAAAGACCAGATACCAAAACAAAAGAGGACCGATGTGGTGTTTGCTGTCCAGTGTCAGGAAGATTCAGACGGCCCTCCCTCACACCTGTACATTTAAATCAGATTCAGTTTACAGGTGCGGCCTTCACCTAGTAAAACATCAAATTACATTATTGCTCCTCCAAAAGCAACAAGCTGGACTCAGCTCCAGATGAACTGGGGACTCGGTGCAAGGACGACCAGCATCAATGTGAAGAAAACGAGATGACTATGGACTCTGAGGTGGACTGCATCATCCTGACTGGCCCTTTTCACTGATAGAGCAGGATTTGATGTTGTCTCCTGCTGACGAACTGTCAGTCATCAGCACCCAGACCTACTGTGTGTAAATGTTCACATGCAAATCCAGCTTTGGTGTCACACCTGGACACAGCTGTACAGCTGCTGAGACCACAGGCTGGTTTGCTCTGGTCTGGGTCTAAGACTCATCTTTGACTTTATGCTTTGGGAAATACCAGCAGTGTCAGAGAAAAGTCCAGCTGTGTTTCCTGCAGACCCTGTTCCTATAATCCACTCAGACTCCAAAGCCTGAGCAGCTACAGGTGTGACTGGACAGACGGACTGTGTGTCGTGTTGGTCGGGCAGTTGTTTGTGTGGTTGGTTGGTTTGTGTGGTTTGGCCTCGTCAGACAGACAGAATATAAAAGTTATAAAAAGTCATTAAGTTTCTAACGACGTGGACGGACACACGTCCAACATGTATTTGATGTTTCCTGAGGCAGGTCTGTGATCGTCCATCACAATGAATCTGCAGCTTCATCTCATCCAGCTTGTTGGAGAGAGACGTCACAGTGGCCTGTTTTAGTCTGAGAGTACAAAGGGACTGTGGAGGACTGACTCAGATCCTCCATCAGTGGGAAACATAAAAACACTGTCACCAGCTGTTGATCCTAAAGAGTTTCCTAACGAACGGCTCCTTTCACACAGCAACGAGGACAGTTTCAGCACAGCCTCACATTTATTTCTGCTTTACATTCAACATCCACAGTAACATAGTTTAAAGGAGTCAAACCACACTGGATCTTGACTCTGGGCCAGCAGTGTTGGTCTGAAGGACTTTTAGGAGGAATCAAACTTTAAGGTTCAGCACAGTCCAGCAGCTCAGACTGTAGTATTCTAATAATCAAACACCTACAACTAATGAATAATAATAGTAAGAAGTACTGTCCTCAACTCATAATAAGGTAAAGAGTAAAGTCCATGTGTGACACTTTCAGGGCTATGAATCAACTGGACTCACTTTCAGACTCACAGACCAGGAGACAGAATGAAAACCAAACAAAGAGCCGGGACATGGTTCCACTGTTCATCTTCTCTTCTGTCGTCTGGTCCCGTTGATCCACAGACGGTCTGTAAGAAGTTTTCACTGGCGGCTGATTCTCTGAGTCTGTACAGGAAACAGGTTTAATCTGTGGATTCACATGAGCTGCAGAAACAGCCTTTTAAAGCCCCCTGCTGGTTGGTCCTGGTCACTGTGTCCACCACGTTCACACAAAGACACAGAACAACAAAGAACCCAGAGACGACAGAGACAGAAACCCACTGAAAAGAAAAAGATCCAAACCCTTTTGTTGTTGTGAAAACAAAAAGAGCAGCTGCTCCACCATGAGTCAGTCCCACTAAGGGCAGAGACCTGGAATAAGCCCCCACCTGAGTAACCACATGATCCCTCATCATGTTGTTTTCTGTCTGTTCAGACTCAGGTTGTGTTTGTTTTGCATCAGTTGTTCAGTGTCTTCATGTTGTTCAGTGTGTTCCTGTCATTTTATCATCTTTGGGGGGTTTTCAGTCTCTTTCTAGTCGTTGTGTCGTTTCTTTGTGGTCCACTCAGCAGCTTTAAGTTTTACCTGGTGGCTGATTCTCTGAGTCTGTACAGGAAACAGGTTTAATCTGAATCTGTGGACTCACAGGTACCTGCAGGCTGGGTCAGATTAAAGAAACAACAGCTCATGTCTTCACTCAGTCAGTCCTCACATAAATGTCTTCATATATGTATCATGCTGTGCATTATGGGATGTATTTCATATTTCCATGTAGCTAATACATGATGGAGCATCACACAGAGTCATGGTCTGAAATATTATCATGTAATATGGATAAAAGCTTCATGTGAACATGGTGGACACAGTGACCAGGACCAACCAGCAGGGGGCAGCACAGACGCTTCAGTCATTTTAGGGCCCAACCATCCATCATCTGTACCCCCTTAGTCCTAACCAGGGTCCCAGGGACCTGCTGGAGCCTATCCCAACTCTCTTTGGGTGACAGGCAGATGTAACAGTGCTGACCACTGAACCACCGTGCTGCCACTTTAAGGTCCCAGAAGGAGAAAATGAGAAATGTGAAGTTTCCAGAACAATCAGCTCCATCATCACAGACACTGAGTCACAGCAGCTCCAGGAAAAGTCACAGACTGAACAACAGACAGTTCACTTTGTTGGTCTGCACAGAAACTGGCTCAGTTTGGACTCACTCCAGGTCCAACTGGGATTTGACTAAATGCAAAACATTTTCAAATATATAAAACATGTAAGTTTCACTTTCCCAGACCTTTCAGGGAACAGAGACTTTTTGTTTGAACTGTCTAATCACAGACACAATAGACTGAATCATTTTGTTCTAATGAGGAACAGACTGATAAGAGGAAGAAATGATAAAAAGCTTCATCCTGACAGTCTGATTGATCAGGAGCTGCAGGGAAACAGCTGCAAAAACCACTGATGGACTGTCGGGACCTGGAGGACCCAAACTGTTTTCAGTTTTAGTGAAAGTACAACACAGATTACAATGTTTGGTCCTAATAGAAAAATTCTGCTGTTGCCTCTAACCATCAATCAATCAATCAATCAATCAATCAATACCAGCTGTCTGTGACTCTTCTTGTGTCCAATGTTGATAAATTCTCCATTTTCTTTCTCACCTGCTCTGACTGCAGGAAATCACCTGTCTGTCTCCATGGTGATGACCCCGCCCACCCATGCTGAGCAGGGATTGGACGATGACTGTGGTGATGTCACATGTTCCCAGTCTGAGCAGCAGCTCCACCTGCAGCAGCAAACATTAAGAAGCTGTTTCCACAGTCAGTCAGGAACAGTCCAGTCCGGTCCCACACAGCACAGGTGGAATGATGCATGTAATTATGATGATGGTCCTCACTTCTCCTACTCTCTCTGATTTTGAGCCATTAAAGACCAAATGTAGTCTGGTCTCCAACAAAGTCCCTGTTTCCTCCAGTTTGACCTAAAGGCCAGTGAGTAACTGGTTCAGGAAGTGACTGAAACTGGATATTTTTATAGACAGATGTTTTCAACAGGAACCAGTGAGTTTGGATCAGGCAGCCACAGACAGACACTGACACATTTCATCACAGTAACAAAACAAAACTGTTCAACACACAATGTTGATGTGTCTGCAGCCTGAATTCAGTGTGTCCATCAGTCCTGGTCCCAGTCTGGTCTCAAGTCTCTGGGCTGATTATGTTGGACTGGTCCCTGACAGCAGCAGGACCAGAGACCAACTGGTCTGACCCAGTTCACTTTGGGTTCATTGGTCTTCGTTCAGGACGTGGGTTTGGATTCTGGTCTGTGGGTCTGCATCGTTTTCTATAGAACATAAAACCAACAACAGCAGCAACAAGAAGCAAAATACCAACAACTGTCAGACCCACAGCCAGTCCAACATGTCCATGATTGTTTCCTTCAGCTCCACTGTGTCCACCACTGTGACCTGCAGGAGAGAACAGGTGTGAGGTGTCAGGTAGGTGATGACTGGATCTCTCAGCTCCACACATTATTCAACCGTGATAAACGGTCAGTGAGCACTGGGCAATTAATCTGATCTGACACCACAGTCAAGACCATGTTCACATTACAAAGGTCGTCCCAGTCACGTCCTCACGTCAAAAGTCCACACTATGATCAGGACCAACCAGCAGGGGGCAGCACAGACACTTCAGTCATTTTAGGGCACATCCATCATCTATACCCCTTATTCCTAACCAGGGTCCCAGGGACCTGCTGGAACCTATCCCAGCTCTCTTTGAAGAACAAATTAAAAATCCACTCCTGAACAAAAGACCAGGGGAAACATTACGAGTATTTTCATTTCTAACCAGGTTGTAAGTTGTGTTTCAAAATGTTAAAAGAAGAAACAGGAGCAAGAGACAAAAAGAGACAGAAGGAAATTTATTAAAAACTGCATTTAAACTCAAAGCGACTGTTCATCAGGTCGTTTACAATCTACTTTTACTTTAGAAACAATAAATACTCTTACTTTAATGTTCAATAATTATATTTCTGTAGTTTTACTTCTGTGGAGTTTTTCTTTAAGAGATCATTTTCACGTTCATGTAAACCTATTCCAGCAGGGGGCGCTGCTGGACCAGTCAGAGTAACCTGTGACCTTTGACCTGAGCATCTGCACATAATCACCAGCAACGAGGCTCCAGACTCACCTGTCCTCACAGGTACATGGACTGTCTGTATTCTCTCTGTCCTCTCTGGTGTAATCAACAAACCTTCGTCGTATTATTCATTAGTCATGTTTGAGAACCAGTCCCTTCATAAAGGCCCAAATAATCTGGTTAAGATGAAATTCATCCTTTATTTCAAATTTCCAACGTTTTGCTGTCACCAACATAAAACTGCAGTTATTTAGAGGAACTCTGCTCCAACCTAATCCTTTACTGCACCTTAAACAATTAAAGACCTTTAAAAAGTTGATTTGATCTAGTTTCTGTCAAACTGTGTCACATATAAACAAAGTTTATGTTCCGACACAGTGAACGTCCTGTTTCTCCTCGAAACACTGGAGGAGGAAACAGTGAAACAGAACAGATCATGTGTTGAAGTAAATTCAGTCCATACAGGGAAAATAAAAAATAAATGATAGAACCTTCAGACTGGGAACACTGGTGCAGTGGAACTGGGCTGTGAGGTTCTTTAAATGTGAACCTGCTGATTTTAGTCCTGGATGTGTCTAGAGTCTGGATCTGTGACCTTTAGTTGACGTTGACATGTTCCCAGTCTGAACAGCAGCTCCACCTGCAGCAGGAAACATTAAGAAGCTGTTTCCACAGTCAGTCAGGAACAGTCCAGTCCGGTCCCACACAGCACAGGTGGAATGATGCTGTTAGAACGGTTGGTGATGGTTTAGCTCACAGTGACTGATGTGAGGAATGAAAGATAAAAACCTTCCTCCTGCCTGCTCAGGAAACACGGAGCCTGTTGTTTCTAATTAGAACATGACGTCCAGAGAAATCCCCCACACTGTTTCACTTTCCCTTCTGTCATTTAGAAGCTTCGACCAGTTGAACCAGTTTGAGTGTTTGTCCTGAGGCGGCAGCAGGAAACAGAACCAACAGTGTCAGGATGGTTTGATCCACAGCAGCTCAACACTTTGTCTCCACATTTGAGATTCAAAACAGCCTCTTATCCTGCTGCAGCTGCTCACAGCATTAAAGGAACTCTGCACGGTTCCTCATGTGTGAGCACAGGTCTTCATAGGTCCTCACTTCTCCTACTCTCCTCACTGACCCTGAACGTCTCTGCACTGGAACCCATGAAGGACAAACTGCACGACTTTGATTCTGAGCAAAAACTCACTGCAAAGTTTGTCTGAGGCTCAAATGCAGCTTCTGCTGAGTCAGGATCTTCTGAGGCCGTGGTGCGTTTAGGACAAACTGGTACTTTCTGTTCCCTGAAGAACAAACCTACTTCTTTGCTGAGCACAAACTACAAGTAGGTCCAATCCCTCTGTCCCAGCTGAGTCCAGTACAAATGTTCCACCAGTTACTGGGTCACTGCTGGACCAGAAAAAGCTGGATCACACAGAAAGACCCAGAGTCAGAGCTGAGTCCAGTCAGACTTTATTAAAGAAAAGCTTTACAGGCCACATCAGGCTGAAACTGAAGCTGCTCACATCAGATTCAAACATAAAGGACAGATTTAAAATAAAACATGGATTAAACAGACTGAAGTTTTCAACAGGTCATAGTTTGGACTTTAGACCAGCTGCTGGAATAAACAGCTCAGGACCTGCAGCAACATGTTCAGTCAACAGCTTTTAGGATCAAACCACATGGACCTGCATCATGAATAAAAACTGAATTTAGAAAAAAAAACATTATTTACAGAGTTTTCAGCTTCATGTTGTGGTTAAAGCAACAGAAGCTTCAGCTTCACTGCAGCTGATTTTGAGCCATTAAAGACCAAATGTAGTCTGGTCTCCAACAAAGTCCCTGTTTCCTCCAGTTTGACCTAAAGGCCAGTGAGCAACTGGTTCAGGAAGTGACTGAAACTGGATATTTTTATAGACAGATGTTTTCAACAGGAACCAGTGAGTTTGGATCAGGCAGCCACAGACAGACACTGACACATTTCATCACAGTAACAAAACAAAACTGTTCAACACACCATGTTAATGTGTCTGCAGCCTGAATTCAGTGTGTCCATCAGTCCTGGTCCCAGTCTGGTCTCAAGTCTCTGGGCTGATTGTGTTGTACTGGTCCCTGACAGCAGCAGGACCAGAGACCAACTGGTCTGACCCAGTTCACTTTGGGTTCATTGGTCTTCGTTCAGGACGTGGGTTTGGATTCTGGTCTGTGGGTCTGCATCGTTTTCTATAGAACATAAAACCAACAACAGCAGCAACAAGAAGCAAAATACCAACAACTGTCAGACCCACAGTCAGTCCAACATGTCCATGATTGTTTCCTGCACCCTGGTCTCCTTCAGCTCCACTGTGTCCACCTGTGTGACCTGCAGGAGAGAACAGGTGTGAGGTGTCAGGTAGGTGATGACTGAAGAACAGAACAAACTCCTGTCAGACATTATCTCCTGCACTTTGACCACATCACTCATCCAGCTGTTTTCTACAAAGTCTCATCAACAACATCTGGAGAAAACACAAACATCTGGTCTCAGGAAGCAGCTTCAACCTCACCTGAGTCTTCCACCTTCAGTGTGGTGCTGTTGATGAGCTCAACTGGTTCTGGTACTAGGTTTCCTGGTTTTTTCTTTCCAATATAACATTCATATGATCCAGTGTCACTGATCCTGATGTTCTTCAGAATCACAGAAAAGTCTCCGTCCTTCATCTCTGGACTTCTCAGATCCACTCGACCACGAAAAGATTCATGTTGGCCGTTTTCATCAAGGCGACCGTCTTTGAAAATGTAAACATAACCCTCTGACTTCAGGTCTGGTCTGCTCCACCTGGTCATTACAATCTCAGCGTCTGTGGGAACCTGACACTGAAGGACAACGTCTTCTCCAGGTTTTGCTGTTTTCTCTTTTTGGCACCAACAACAAAAGCAACAAAACGAGAAAACAGGAAGCAGAAATCAGTAAGACAGGACATACTTTAACATTCAAACATTTCAAAGTGTCGACCCTGATGTTTGTTCAGAAACTGTTCATCACAGAACATCTGTGATCTGAAATAACAACAGAGATGATGCTGTAACAGAAAAACTCCAACATGCTCCAAAGACCTGGATCCTCAGTTTATCTGTTGTGGAGACAGTTTAGAGACGTCACATGACTGATTGAGACCAGAGGTCAGACTGTTTTTAAGATTCTGGTTCTGATGTGATTTTCTTAGAAGGGTGTGCTGCTATTGTTGTTGCTCACTCCAAAATAAATCAAGTTTGGACAGCGTTCATGTCTTGGTCTCACTATGTTTGTCAATAAGCAAATACCCAAATGTCAGTAGTTCTACAGGATGTTGTGATGTTAACCACTTCACTTCATCTGCCTTGGCTGATGCATTTCGATCAATAACACATTTGGTGAGTAAAATAATCAGCTTTATCTGTTTGTGTTGACTAGGACTAGATGGTGATTTGACAGACAGAGACCAGAGGTTAGAGAGTCCAGGTGTAACTTCCACAGCAGCCAATCAGAGTGAGGGGCTGTCAGAGAGGGTACACTGGTCTCTGCTGAACTGGGTCAGAGAGGACAGCAGGGACTGGATCTGGATCTGAATTATTCAGTCTGACCTGAACAAAACCAACCAGAAAGAAACTGCAATTCACCCTCACCTGAGTTTGGACTCACCTGGATATTCCACCTTCAGGCTCATGTTGTTGATGAGCTTTGGTTTGTTTCCGTTGGTTCCAACTTGACATTCATATGATCCAGTGTCACTGATCCTGACGTTCTTCAGAATCACAGAAAAGTCTCCGTCCTTCATCTCTGGATCTCTCAGATCTAGTCGACCACGAAAAGATAGAAGTTGATTGCTTTCATATTGGCGGTTCTCTCTGAAGTAGAAGACATAACCCTCTGACTCCAGCTCACGTCTGACCCACTTTAATGCTCTAAACGTATCATCTTTGGATCCTCGACACTGAAGAGTGACGTTTTCTCCAGGTTTGGCTTTGATCTGTTCTGGGTCTGGACCATAAAAGGAAACAGAAGCAGGAATCAGTACCACAGCTCTCTGGGAAACATTTTTATCTTCATCTGTTCATCAAACAGCTCTGCTGTCTGGACAAAGTCTGAGCCAGGAGGCTGAGACAGTAAGGACATTAGAATCATTATTATTATTGAGTCAGTCCAGACTTTGGTCCAGACTGAAACAATTCAACAAAGAATTAATTTCTGACATTAATGAGGGAAACCCAGGGACTTTAATTCCAGGACAGTGAGACCAGTAAAGTTTTTCCTTCTCAAATTAACTCCCTTGTCCAACGCAGCCTGGGAGAGACTCAGGTTGGTCCAAGAACACTGGATATATTTCAGTCCTCAGCTTCAGTAAAAGCACCAAGATGTGATGAAAATACTCCAGTCCAAGCTCATGTCCAACCATTAACAGATATTTGGAACTACTGGACAAAGCTGTCCGATTAATGTAACCACGACTGCTGCTGTTCAGCTTCATATAACATAACCCAGAGCTGATCACAGACCAGGGTCAAGGGTCCAGACCCAGTCAATGAAAATGTAAAGTGAGTTATTTCAGAGCTTGTTCTGCAGCTGACGCCATGACAGCAACAGAACAACAACAAGGACAGCGCCCAAACCAGCAGGACCTGTGGCGTCTCCAGTCCGTGTCTGAGCCCAGACCTGAACCTGTTTCACTGGAACTGGTTTCTTTCAGCCCAGTGACTACCAACACAACAACAGTCAATAAAGTGGTGCATTCACTGACCCAGCTTACCTCCATAGACAGGACCCAGCACCAAGGATCCGATCAGACCCACAGAAACCATCCATGTTAGACAGGCAGACATCCTGTCTCTGTTTAGTTATCGCTGATACAGGAACAGGAAAACTGTCGGACTGCTGCGGAGCCTCCTGAGGACAAGGGCCTGTGTCCCGCCCAAATTGTACGATGACGGAGGAGTCACGTGATTTACAATAAAACCTGAACTTGGACTGATCCCTGGACAGAAAAATAACAACATGCAGCAGAAAGTCACAGAGACCAGATCCTGTCAGACTGGCTGACTTCCTGAGCTGCAGTTTGACTTGATGTGGTTTGTTTATGTCACGCCCAAACTACCGTGATAGAGGAGTCACGTGATTTACAATGAAACAACAGAGTTTACAGGAAACAGCTGAGCTGAACAGGCTCTGATGATGATGATGATGATGATGATGATGATGATGATGATGATGGTGATGATGATGAAGATGATGGGACGTTATGACCCATCTCACACACAGTTTCCTTGGGCCTGTGTGTCTATAGATGTTTATTGCTTCAGTCAGCTCAGGGTGTAGCTGCCTCATTGTTTCATACACAGCAGCTCATCATTTGTTCAGTCCACAACAAGCCTCAGCCACATGTTTCTGCCAGAAGCTGGAGTCCAGCTCTGAGTCCAGCTCTGAGTCCAGCTCTGAGTTCCACTGCTGCCGCTGACAACCTGCTGACTGTGGACTGGGAACAGGTGAAGCTGTGAGGGACCTCACCACATCATCACGTTTGTTCCCAGAGGCAGCAGCTGCTCCTGACTCCAGTGGACTTTGGACTCAGGTTAGCCTGAAACAGCAGATGGCACCAGAGACTCAGTCAGGGCCACACAGTGATCCGATCAGTGTTAGAACCAGAACGGATTCTTCATGTCTAATGTTAGAAGCCACAGTTCAGCTGATGAGCAGAGCTGCAGGTCTATAGATCAGGGTCCAAACCCCTGATAAAGACCTGAGACTGAGACTTTTACAGTTGACTGATGTTTCTCTGTCCTGAGTTCTCCTAGAAACATGATGTTGCAGTCGGGGATGAGGGTGTAAACAAAAACTATGAAACTCAGAGACTCAGGCAGAAAATAATATAATAATAACTGGAAATAAACAGAACAACATCAGCAAAAGTCCTGAGAAGACCTGGAATCAGGATCATATTATTTATTCCATTTATTTGACTCTGGGTGTGATGACAGCTGCCAACCACTAGGGGCCAGAAACACTGTAGGAGAGGTGATCTCTTCTGTATGCAGGCCAGCAGTCCCCCTGTCCCATGAAGAAAAACCGTTGCAGGTCAGAGATCCTTTTTGCAGAGTCCAACAGTCTGACCTGGTCTATATGTGGGTGTAGTCCCCAGGAGGGCGCCCAGTCCTGGACAGGTCAGTCCCCCAGTTTGCTGCAGTCAGCAGACTCAGTTTGATGCAGACTGAGACATACAAGGTGATTTATGTCAAACTGCAGCCCAACACAACCACCATGAGGACTCACTGCAGTACCTGACACCTTCATTTTATGTACTGTAGTCCGAAATAACTTCAAAATCGTACTATGATTTTCTGTTTTTCCTAAATGTATGCACAAATCTGTAAAAAAACAAACAAAAAAAAACAATGTTATCTGTCAATGAGGAATCCAGACTCTAATTTTATTTCTAATGATAATGACAAATCTCTTACTACAATCAAATGACTGACTCTGACCATGATAATGAACAGATCTAGTCCTGGAGGTGCAGACAGACCCAAGTATAAAGACTGTAGCTGCAGTCTTCTTTATTATTGTGGTTTGTTTCCAGGTCGTTCTCTTAAGAGGCTGTAGAGTCTTTTTGTCCTTTTTTCTTTCTAAGGTTTATTAAGATGCATCATTAAAATTCATTCTCACTCACACATGGATGTAGGAATATGAAAGAAAAGATCAGAAAAACCTTTATTTGTCCCACAATGAGGAAATTGTCTTGTTGCAACAGCAAAGTCCAAAACACAGCAGAGCCAGAAGTAGCAAAGATGTGAGATAAATAAGAAATGAAAAATATTAAATTATATATATATGCATATTTATGTAAGTGCATGTACCAGTATATATGTATGTAAAAGTCCACACACTGGGCCATGAAACTGTTTATCAGCAATTTGTCCCAACATTGATGAGCCACCAACAATGGAGGTGAGTGTATAAAAATATAAAACATAAAAATAATCTAAAAATGACTGTAGTCGTTGACAGAGTCCAAATGACAAATAACTTCTCCTTGTCCCAAAAGATATCAACCTGACTGTAATAAATAATGTAAACGTAATGTTTAAATAATAATAAATAATATAAAGTAAATAAAGTAGTAATGATATAAAGTGAAGGAGGCGTCTGCTGCTGCTGCTGCTGCTGCTATAAACCAACCCCATCAAGAACTACAGGCCACCGTCGTCAGCTACAGAAGAAGGAAGTGGGATTAACTGCTGAGACCAGACTCAGGCTGGTCTCATAGCATCAGTGGGGCCATGGACCAAACGTCTCTGCAGCTGCTGCTCTGTAAGTACAGTCTGTTGGTCTGAATGATCCAGCTTCTGTTTTAGAGCAGCTCAGTAGGACTGTAGTCAGATACTAATGAAAGGCCAGGACCGAACCGAGGGAGGTTTAAGATCAGGCAGCTGAAAGAAAATACACAGCCACTTTAGTTTGGAGGGAAATACAACAAACAGCCAGAAAAACCCTCATCAGTCCATGAAATATTGATCAGTGAGAAGCTCAGACTTCACCTGGAACATAGACTTTGATCCAAATCAATAGATCAATATGGTTCAGATCATTGATGATCAATATCAACAAATAATCTGTTAAACTAACACTGATCAGTGAGGAAGAATTAAAGGACTGTTGGATGTTGGTGTCAGTCAGACCTTAGACTGGATCAGGTTTATTGATTACTGTTTTTTTATTCTACCTTCATAGAAACAGTTTGAGCTGAACTTATTAAAAAACTCAACTATATTATTTTTATTGTTTCTCTATCTCTGTTGTTACATGTCAAAGCTGATTGTCTTCAGTTGTAACTACAGAAAAACATCTGTGTTTCCAGTTATTTTCATAATGTCAATATGTCGAGATCATTAGTGATAAAACTAAAATATCTGGAAATAATTTATCACAATAAAGTTTCTATTGTTTCCTTGAGATGAGGGATAATTACTGAGAACTGAGTGTCTGGTTCACTGGACTGATCTGAATAATAATACAAGTATGATTATTATTATTTATCTGGTGTGTGATTGTTAAAGTTGTGTCTCTGCTCCATGTTAAACCTCACACTGACCTGACTCTCATTTCTCTGCAGCTTTGCTGTCAGTGCTGAGCTGCACAACAGACCAAGGTCAGTGAGCTTCTCTGATCATCTGACTTTACACATGGAGGTCAGACAGCTGGTCCTGATAGTCTGTCAGAGCCCTGATCCTGGTCTGACCCTGGTCTGGAAAACCTGTTGTTGTCTGATGATGTTGGGAAGAAAAACTGTCTATTACTTTACATTCAGTCATAAATTTTAACTCTGAGCTGATGGAGAGTCGCTGCTGTGAGAAACTGTCTGATCCACCAAACACACATGAAGATCTTCACTCAGCAGCTGCAGCTTTAAAACACTTTTTCTGCTGCAGGAACTAAGAGACTAACAGACTAAGGTTGTTGTTGTTGTTGTTGTTGTTGTTAAACAGCTCGTCTGACTCTGAGTCCCAGCAGCTCCCAGTTTTTTGAAGGAGACTCTTTGTCTCTGAGCTGTGAGGAGGACGACAGCTCTGCTGGATGGACCCTGAGGAGGAACACAACCAGAGAAACCAGGACTCAGTGTGGACCTGACTGGGGAACATCAGCTGGTTCTTCCTGTAACATCAGTTATATCGACCCCTGGGACAGTGGAGTTTACTGGTGTGAGTCCAGAGAGGGAGCAACCAGTCAGAGCATCAACATCACTGTCAGTGGTAAGATGAGCCTGTGGAGTTAGTATTGATGAAGCTGTGTGGAAATGGATGAAATGCTGTAGTTTGTCTCTGTGTTGAGGTGGAGCAGTGATCCTGCAGAGTCCTGTCCTCCCTGTGATGGAGGGAGAAAACATCACCCTGATCTGTAGAACCCAGACATCCTCCGACCTCCCAGCCGATTTCTATAAACACGGCTCCCTCGTCATCGATCGGCCTACGGGTCACGTGACCATCCTCCATGTTTCCAAGGCCGATGAAGGCGTCTACAGGTGTAACATCAGGGGCCATGGAGAGTCTCCACCCAGCTGGATCTCTGTCACAGGTCAGAGGTCACAGACTCCTCATTGAATCAGTGGATGTGTGTGTGCTGATGTTAACAGGTTCCTGCTCTGATCGGCGTCGTCGTTCTCTCAACTTTACAATCAGCAGCTTCATTCATGTTCAATGTGTTGGAGAAGATCAGAAGAAGAAGAAACTCCAGTTTCTGTTTCATCTCATTTTTCACTGAGCAGCTAAATCACTGAAGCTTTGACCTTTGATGGTTTTCATCATTATTTCTGCTTCGTTTTAGAGAAACCAACCACTGCACCTGCACCAACCACTGCACCTGCACCAACCACTGCACCTCCTCCTCCTCCTCTTCTCTGTGTGTTTTTGGCGTTAGAATCAGTCTGTGGTCTGGTTCTCCTGGTGTTACTGGTTCTACTGGTGAGACGACATGTTCAGAGGAAACCTAAAGGTCAGACACAAACTTCTGGATTTCAAACCTTTATACAGATGTTCTCCAGATCATCACAGCTGCATTTTTCTCTCCATCCTGTGTCTGTGCATGTTCCTGCTTATTATCCACTGACAAATGGTTCCTCATCACAGTTTATTATTATTTATCTTGGTTCCCTGCAGCTGCTGAAGATGATGCTGGAGAACATCCCATCACGTACAGTGAGGTCAACACATTCAATCAAAAAGAGCAGAGGAGCAGACGAAGCAGAGGTGAGGTTTCTATTTCCTGTTTCTGTTGGTTTGGAACCTGTTGGAACCTTTAGGACATTTTCATAAAGTGAGAGAAGCCGTTGGTTTTTGTGTTTTTAGAAAGTGGAGACATCAGAAAGGACAATAAGAGTCTGTTCTTAGACACAGGGAACGTCCTCAGAGAGAAAGGAGATTTTACAGACTGAGGATTTTTAATAAGATGGACGTCAAAGTGACGACATGAGAGAGAATTTCTGGACAAACGTTTAGTCTGGAGGTTTAGTTTAGTTTCTGTCCTGCAGCTGCAGCTGAAACTTCTCTCGACTCCCTCACTTGTTCTTTCCTCTCACGTCTTCTGACATTTCAAACAGCAGAGACTTTATTTTTAGTCCTGACTAACAAGTTTCTGTCTCAGTTCAGACCTAAAGAGTCTGATGTTCCAAACACACAAAGTTTGTAGAATAAAAAGAAGAAACTGAGCTTGAACATTTGCAGAAAAGGCTCATGTTTAATGTGTGTTTGCTTCTTTTTGCTTCAGAAACAGAAGTAGATGCTTTTACAGTCTCTGTGGTTTGAACCAGTCACTGCATCTGCATCAGTGTTGTGATGTTGGTGAACCAGCCTGAAGCTTCTCTTCAAACCTGTTGTTCTATTCTGGTCTCACACAGTGTGTGTTGAGCTTTGCGTGTCAGTCAGTGTGTAGTTGAGCCTGTGGTGAAGCTGCTAACAGAAGCTCACAGCTCTGTGGTCGTCCAGGTTCCTGTCTGGGACCAAAGCTTCAGCTGAACATGGAGCAGGAAGCTTCACAGCAGAACAAAGACTCAGCTGCTGCTCGTCTGTGTCTGTGCACAAACACAACATCTCCAAACATGTGCAGACTGTTGCTGTAATGGTTCAGGATCCAGATAATGAAATGAGCTTCCTTCAGGATTTCAGCTTCAGCTTTCAACTACTTTACTCCTCCCTGTTTCTGGGACCTTTTCCATTTCTCCCAGTGTTCCCAGTCTAATCCAGACTCACATCTGGATTTGACTTCAGCTTCACACACCTGGAGTTTGCAGGAGTTTGTACTACTGACAGCAGCAGTACTGACAGTAGTAGTACTGACAGTAGCAGTACTGACAGCATAAGTACCGACAGCAGCAGTACAGACAGCTGCAGTACTGACAGCAGTAGTACTGACAACAGTAGTACTGACAGCAGCAGTACTGACAGTAGTAGTACAGACAACAGCAGTACCGACAGCAGCATTACTGACAGCAGAAGTACTGACAGTAGTAGTACTGACAGCAGAAGTACTGACAGCAGTAATACTGACAGCCGTAGTACTGACAGCAGAAGTACGTACAGTAGTAGTACTAACAGTGTAGTACTGAAAGCAGCATTACTGACAGCAGCAGTACCGACAGCAGCAGTACAGACAACAGCAGTACTGACAGCAACAGTACAGACAGTAGTAGTACTGACAGCAGCAGTACTGACAGCAGTAGTCCTAGCAGCAGCAGTACTGACAGTAGCAGTACTGACAGCAGCGGTACAGCCAGCAGCAGCATGAGTCATGTGACCTCCATGTGCTCCCTGTGCAGACAGAGATCCAGCTCCAGTCTACTCAGCAGTGAGAACTGAAGACGTCACTTATGGACAAATCGTCATCAGAGACACCAAAGCAAAGAAACAAGGTACAGCTGCTCCTCTGAGTATTATCAGCTAAATGTACTTCAAGTATCACAGTAAAAGTACTGGTCCCTGCCAGTGTTTGACTGTAATATCTGAAGAATATTCCTGCTGCATTAAAGTACATGTTGAACTTTACTGCAGTAGTTGGACCAGTTTGAAGTACTTTATAAACTGTGGGTAACTTCATCTGCAGCAGAGCATCATGTTCTACAAGATCTCACATGTTTGAAGTTTTACCTGGACAGAAAAACTGTCACTGGAAAAGTGTGTACTTTTGTACTAGAGTAAAAGTACTGAGGTACTTTCCAGCACTGATCACAGTTTAGCATGTTAGCATGTTAACATTAGCTGATTAGCAGTAAACAGCAGCTGAGGCTCATGGGAAACTCAGTAGTTCTGCAGGTATTTGGTGAAAAACAAAGTAGCACTCTGTTAGAACCTGGGTTTCCAACATGGGGATCGGGGCCCTGCAAAGGGTCCTGGACCTGGAGAGTTCGTGGTAACAGTTGAGGAAGAATCTATTCAGTTCAATTCAATTTGTTTGTATAGCGCCAAATCACAATTCAATCATCTCAAGGCACTTTACAAAAAAATAAATAAATAAAAACCCAACAAATCCCTTATGAGCAGCACTTGGTGACAGTGGAGAGGAAAAACTCCCTTTAACGGAAGAAAAAACCTCCAGCAGAGCCGGGCTCAGTTTGGGCCTGATAATGAAACAGGCTCTGAGTTATTTAGGCAGCTGTTGGTGTTTTCATCTGGTTGGTGCAGGACTCAGTTCTCTGGTTTCTCTGTTTAACTCCAGACCATTTTATTCAGTCGCTGAGTCAAAGTGAAGGTTTTGAACTGAACCAGTTTGACTCTGCAGAAGAAGAAAACCATAGAAAGTCATCAGACTAATCCTTTAATAAAACAAATAGAGTCCGATCTGAGACAGAATCAACAAACAAAGATCCTCAGCTGTTTGTTTTCTGCATCTCACACTGACCAAAAACACTGTTCATAACTTTGTAGTTTTTAACTCTGCATGTTAAACCACAGCAGCAGCTTCTTTCTGCTGGTTCCCCTGAACCTTGGTCTGGTTTCTGACTATAGCATGTTCCACTGTGGGGGATGATTCTGTGAACATGGTGTGACAACAGGTTTGTTTGTTTTAAGTCATGTGGTGAAATGTGTCAGTTTATTTTAACACCAGTGAGCAGCTCTGTGGTCGTACAGTTTCCTGTTTCTGTTCAGTTCCCTCCACCTCTGGTTGGTCTCACTGTGTTTCAGCAGAGGTGAGAAGAACAAACAAATACTTAAACCCTGCTGCCATTTATGAAGTAGTACTGCATCTCTTTATATCTGTACCTGAGAAATAACTTCATGTTCCTGTAGCAGCAGGAGTCATGTGACCTCCATGTGCTCCCTGTGCAGACAGAGATCCAGCTCCAGTCTACTCAGCAGTGAGAACTGAAGACGTCACTTATGGACAAATCGTCATCGGACCAAACAGGAGCAGAGGTAACTGTGGACAGAGCCAGGCTAACACTTTCCCCCTGCACCCAGTCTTTATGCTAAGCTAAGCTAACTGCATCCTGACTCCAGCTCTGGACTTCACACACACGAGACTGGTTTTCATTGTGTCCCCTCAGGTCTGAAACTAAAACTACTGTTTTTCCCAGAAATGTTGGGCTGTTCATTTAGAGAAGAACAGGAGCATAAAAATGTCAGTCAGCTGAAGTTTGGCCTTAAAGACCTTGGCATCATTCCTGAGGAGAGTCTGGACCTGTACAGGTTTCTGTCTGCTCAGATCTAATTAGAGCAGGAATGTTCTTTAAAGGCTCAGTGTGAATGTGATGATACCAAACGTGCTGTGCCATGAGAACAGAGGTCACTCTGACAGTCGTCTGGTTTCCATCCACCTGAAGCTCAAATTGGAACCAAAGTCAGAGAAAATCAGCAAAACCAAATGTGGATCATTCAGGTCTTAATGTGCACGTTGAACAGGTGGATAGTGGCTCAGTCCAGCCTTCACAGTGACGTGTGCAGTGAGTAGTGACTGGAGTCTGGACAGTTCACTGGAAACCAGTTTGTTAAAGGAGCCTCTGGCCCATAGACCAGACCCAGATACACAGAACACATGAATGGAGGTGAGGACACATTAGGACGCTCTCTCTGATGGTGGATATGGATTGAACTGTGTGTGTGTGTGTGTGTGTGTGTGTGTGTGTGTGTGTGTTCAGAGTTTCAGGCACAGCCAGTTGTCGTCTACTCATCACTGAGGTAGACCTTCAGACCTTCATACCTTCAGACCTTCACACCTTCAGACACCAGTCCACCCACTGACGTCCTGCTGGTCTGTAACTGGTGCCCAGAGACTCTCACACCAGACTCCATTCATTTTTTCAAACATTTTACAGGTTGTGTGTTTTGTTGTTGTTGTCTCTTATTTTTGGAAACGTTTAGATGCATTTTTCAGCACAAACCACTGGAACTAAAAACTAAAACCAAACAGTAAAGAAACTGTTAAAGTATTTTAAGTCCCTCAGCCTCTTTCAGTTTTAGTTTGGTGCACGACAACATCAAGTTACTTGTTTTGTCAGACTGTGATTCATATGAGCCTGTTTAACAGAATCTGATGATAAAATCCAGCTGTTTTGTGGATAATGTCCTCAGTGACTTTACTGTTATTTATATTTTATTGATGGTTTTTGGACCATGTTCTTGTTGCTGCAGCAGCCATCTGGTTTCTCTGCAGGATCATTAAACTTTGGTCTGGTTTTGTTGTTGTTCTCGTGTGGTTCTGTGGGTTTCATAAAGGCGTCAGATGGAAAATTTGACTTTTTCTGGTTTGGTTGTGGCTAACCGATCCACACCTCTCTGCTGTGGACAAAAGAACAAACGTAAAAACAGAGACCACAGACTAATACTTCTGTCCAGCTCTGAGTTATTAGTACTTTACCTGAGTATTTCCATGTTGTGCTACTTCATCCTTGTACTTCACTACATGTCAGAGTCAAACCTTGGACTTTTTCCTGCTCTCTTTATATTTTCAGTATCAGATGGATCCAACAAAATACAGACTGATCATCAAACTTTATTGATCCCTGGGGGGAAATTCCCAAGATACCCAGCAGTATATAAAGTACTTCAAATTAGAAGTATATAAGGTAGTTAACGTCAGATACCCAGCATTAGGTGATCAATTCATGTGAAATGGGCCATTCTGCACAATGAGTATTTTACTTTGAATACAAGTACATTTGGATGATGGTACTTTTGGACTTTTATTGCAGTAACATTTGGAGTCCAGTACTTTTACTTGCATCACTGTATTAATTTTAGTGTACTTCTTCCACAGCTCCTCTGCCACCTGCTGGGACACAGCAGTACATGTGATACTACGTGGTACTTCATGTGTATTATTACACAGAAGGATAAATTCAGAGGTAGTTACTCAGCTACATGTGAAGCTTCATATTAGAAGTAGATTGAGGTGAAAATCAGTAGTTTTACTGCATTACTTTTACATCCAGTCCTTCAGGTGTAGTACCACGTGTGTTAACTCAGTGGTTTAGTTGTGTAGCTGTAGATGGTTGAGAGCTCAGGGTTCCTCTGTAGAACCTTAGAGCAGGAGGGTGTGTGTGCCTGAGGACCAACCTGAGTGTGAGAACAGATGGACAGTAGACACAGCTGCACTGACGTTGTGTCTCAGGGTTGAGGCCAAACCACCAAAGTTTCCTCTGGATGTGAAAGAACTCACTGGGTTCTATACTGGGTTCCTGTGTTAGGTCAGAGTCTGACCGGAGACAGGAAGTCTCTTCTGTCTTCAGTAACTTGGCGTCATGTGGTTGTGATGAGGAACACTGAGTCAAAGCTGTGTTCTGCAGAGCAGCCATGTCTTATCATTCCAGGTCCATCTGCTTAAACCTCCTGTCAAAGCCAGACCTGAATTAAAGTAAAAGCTGTTCTTGAATCTGTTGCAGTTTTTACAAAAGTTTGGTCTGAGTCTGATTTACTCTGTGTTCCTGTGTAACCTGTATATATTTAGAACCTGTATATATTTATAACTGTATATATTTTAACCTTTATATACAGGTTAAAGCTGCAGCTGGGAGCTATGGACTTGTTGTGGACTAGTCCCATTTCAAATTTCAATCAGTATTTATAAAATATTACAGTTTTCCAGATGTTTTCCAGTGGTTATACCCAGCAGCTCTTCAAATTGGCACATTTTGACAAACCTGGACATAGTAGTAAAAAAATACTCAACTGTGTATTTAACTTTTTTATTTTATTTTTTATCTGTTTCGCCAAAAGAAACAAAGTTTAGACAAAAGAACAAATGACAGTGTCTTTTACGGGCCGCTCCCTATTATGCTATTTCACTCAAACTCCCAGAATGCTGCAGGCCAACGTGTTCCGCATTCCATTGGTTATACGTCTGTGATGTCACCATGAACGTGCGGGTCAATAGGTGGAAGCTTCCGGAGTCAGACTGGAGGACGTGCTGCTGCTGAAGGCTCTGATTGGCTGCTGCTGCCTGTAGCCCCGCCTTAAGTGCTCTCATTTGTTGAAATGAGGTGTCAATCTGGAGCTCAGCCTATGGACTTTCACAGAGACCTTATTGGTGAGTAAGTCCCCCTTGGAGGATTTTGCAGTTCTTGAAAGAGGCTTTAAGTGGATGTGCTGTTGTTGTTGCATCTTAAAATGGTTCCCATCACCGACAGGACAAGAATCTTTCCACTGATATATTGTTTGTGCATCAGCTCAAACCCTGTGGTTGTTCTCATGGACTTCAGGTTTGGGGACTGAAAGTCTTTCCCTGTCACTTTCAGCACTTTGGACATTGATGTTGTTGTTGTTGTCTGTCTGCTCTTCAGTGACAAACTGGTGGAAAAGGAAACTGTTCTGAGTTTAATGTAAGAGGAAGATGGTTCAACATCTACCAGGTGTTTCCAAACTAAACATGTGCTTTGATCAATAGAGACAATGGGACTGGTCTTAATAATGATTCTGATTGGTTATTGATCATGGAGCTGAACACATCATATGAGCAGTCAGACAACAGCACCACCTGCTGGATCCTCTCTGACATGGTGAACATGACACTGAGCAGGAAGTTCATTTTGAACATGGACCCAGAAACTGATGGTTGGATTTCATGGGAATGAATAACAAGTAGACCCAGTCTGGATCTTTATGGATCCTTATCTTCCCGACCTCGCTGTGTTCACCATGAGCTCCTCCCTATGTTTCTATATTCACTCTTCACCTTCTTATTAGCACTATAGAAGAACCAGCCCCTTGTTGTCCTGGTCCAGATCTCTTCCCCTTCATCCACTGCTTTATTCCAAACTACACTTGGAGCTTCTCCTGTGCAGCAGCTGCTGGTTTCCTCACTAAAGGCCTCATGTCTATGGATATTATCAAGATTAGATTCCAGTTCTGCTGATGGTTTTAAGAAGCTTCTGTTTTTTCTGAGAGCTGATCTGTGATCAGGAGAAAACAGAGACTGAGGTTTCACAGGGACTGAAGCTGCAGAGACACAGAGTCTGCAGGACCTGATGAGTCCATGTGTGAGGCCTCCAGGGCAGTGACACAGAGGTTTTAATGTCCATCTGGTCCCGTTATTCCACGGATGGTCTGTGGACTGTTCAGTTTTCTACAGACGGAGCTGCAGTGAACAGTGTCAGTCCAAACAGCCTCTTCCTGTTTCCTATATCAGCGTGGAGTATTTAGGTGGAGGAGGAACCTCCAGGCTGTGTCAGGTTAAAGAAACAGTCCTCAGTCAGTCCTCACATAAAGACCTTCATGATAATTCACCTATATAAACCATCATGCTCTGCATTATGGAGGCTGCGGTTCATATTTCCAACATTCTGCTGTTGCCACATAAAACTACAGTTAGTGAGTCTGTTCAGAACCTTTTCTTTAATGCACCAGCAACAGTCAAACTTTTGGTCAAAGCTCATAGTGTTTCCCCAAAACACACACAGTTTATTCTCCTGGATGCTGGATGCTGAACCATTAAATGTGAACCTGCTGATTTTAGTCCTGGATGTGTCTAGAGTCTGGACCTATGACCTTTAGTTGACGTTGACATGTTCCCAGTCTGAACAGCAGCTCCACCTGCAGCAGGAAACATTAAGAAGCTGTTTCCACAGTCAGTCAGGAACAGTCCAGTCCGGTCCCACACAGCACAGGTGGAATGATGCTGTTAGAACGGTTGGTGATGGTTCAGCTCACAGTGACTGATGTGAGGAATGAAAGATAAAAACCTTCCTCCTGCCTGCTCAGGAAACACGGAGCCTGTTGTTTCTAATTAGAACATGACGTCCAGAGAAATCCCCCACACTGTTTCACTTTCCCGTCTGTCATTTAGAAGCTTCGACCAGTTGAACCAGTTTGAGTGTTTGTCCTGAGGCGGCAGCAGGAAACAGAACCAACAGTGTCAGGATGGTTTGATCCACAGCAGCTCAACACTTTGTCTCCACATTTGAGATTCAAAACAGCCTCTTATCCTGCTGCAGCTGCTCACAGCATTAAAGGAACTCTGCACGGTTCCTCATGTGAGCACAGGTCTTCATAGGTCCTCACTTCTCCCACTCTCCTCGCTGACCCTGAACGTCTCTGCACTGGAACCCATGAGGGACAAACTGCACGACTTTGATTCTGAGCAAAAACTCACTCAAAGTTTGTCTGAGGCTCAAATGCAGCTTCTGTTGAGTCCGGATCTTCTGAGGCCGTGGTGCGTTTAGGACAAACTGGTACTTTCTGTTTCCTGAAGAACAAACCTACTTCTTTGCTGAGCACAAACTACAAGTAGGTCCAATCCCTCTGTCCCAGCTGAGTCCAGTACAAATGTTCCACCAATTACTGGGTCACTGAAAGACCCAGAGTCAGAGCTGAGTCCAGTCAGACTTTATTAAAGAAAAGCTTTACAGGCCATATCAGGCTGAAACTGAAGCTGCTCACATCAGATTCAAACATAAAGGACAGATTTAAAATAAAACATGGATTAAACAGACTGAAGTTTTCAATAGGTCATAGTTTGGACTTTAGACCAGCTGCTGGAATAAACAGCTCAGGACCTGCAGCAACATGTTCAGTCAACAGCTTTTAGGATCAAACCACATGGACCTGCATCATGAATAAAAACTGAATTTAGAAATAAAAACATTATTTACAGAGTTTTCAGCTTCATGTTGTGGTTAAAGCAACAGAAGCTTCAGCTTCACTGCAGCTGATTTTGAGCCATTAAAGACCAAATGTAGTCTGGTCTCCAACAAAGTCCCTGTTTCCTCCAGTTTGACCTAAAGTCCAGTGAGGAACTGGTTTAGAAAATGGCTGAAACTGGATACCCAGGAGTTTGGATCAGGCAGCTACAGACAGACACTGACACATTTCATCACAGTAACAAAACAAAACTGTTCAACACATCATGTTGATGTGTCTGCAGCCTGAATTCAGTGTGTCCATCAGTCCTGGTCCCAAGCTGGTCTCAAGTCTCTGGGCTGACTGTGTTGAACTGGTCCCTGACAGCAGCAGGACCAGAACCCAACTGGTCTGACCCAGTTCACTTTGGGTTCATTGGTGTTTGTTCAGGACGTGGGTTTGGATTCTGGTCTGTGGGTCTGGATCGTTTTCTATAGAACATAAAACCAACAACAGCAGCAACAAGAAGCAAAATACCAACAACTGTCAGACCCACAGCCAGTCCAACAGGTCCATGATTGTCTCCTCCATCCTGGTCTCCTTCAGCTCCACTCTGACCACCTGTGTGACCTGCAGGAGAGAACAGGTGTGAGGTGTCAGGTAGGTGATGACTGAAGAACAGAACAAACTCCTGTCAGACATTATCTCCTGCACTTTGACCACATCACTCATCCAGCTGTTTTCTACAAAGTCTCATCAACAACATCTGGAGAAAACACAAACATCTGGTCTCACATCAACAACCAGGAAGCAGCTTCAACCTCACCTGAGTCTTCCACCTTCAGTGTGGTGCTGTTGATGAGCTCAACTGGTTCTGGTACTAGGTTTCCTGGTTTTCTCTTTCCAACATAACATTCATATGATCCAGTGTCGCTGATCCTGATGTTCTTCAGAATCACAGAAAAGTTTCCATCCTTCATCTCTGGATCTCTCAGATCCACTCGACTATGAAAAGCTTCATGTTGGGCTTCTTCATTTATCTTGTGGTCTCTGAAGTCGAAGACACAACCCTCTGACTTCAGGTCAGGTCTGACCCACCTTAACATTACAGTTGTAGCATCTTTGGATCCTCGACACTGAAGAGTGACGTTTTCTCCAGGTTTGGCTTTGATCTGTTCTGGGTCTGGACCACAAAAGGAAACAGAAGCAGGAATCAGTACCACAGCTCTCTGGGAAACATTTTTATCTTCATCTGTTCATCAAACAGCTCTGATGTCTGGACAAAGTCTGAGCACATTAAACTGAGTTTGACACCAAACCTATGAGTTTCTAAGAGAATCTACAAATGACTGGAAGTAGAAAAAAGTGCATGTGTGAACACCAGAGTTTGTAGAAACAGCCTGAGGGGAAGTGGAGAACAGGCCCCACCAGGTGTAGCAGTTTCTCTAAAGGAAGATCCAGAGGTGGAGTCTGTTCCCTGGTAGACCTGCAGCTGAAACAGCTTTGATAAGATGTGACAGTTCTACAGTCTGAAGCTCACTGGGCTCATCATCCAAACAGGAGCCTGATAATCAGAACCAAACTGCATCATGGGACCACCTCAGTGGGACCAGACTGGTCTGATCAGGACTTTTCAGTGGGACTATAAGGGAGGTACATTAGAAACTTTTAATAATGTGTCCAATAGGAAACTATTGTCCATGGATCCAATTGATTGATGCAGGTCAGAGCCAAAAACCCACATGTCTACCTGGTCCTGATGAAAAGATCCTGATAACAACAACAGTGATGATATAATGACAGTGACTCTGATGCTGCTGAAGCTGCTCTACAGGTTCTGACCTGCACTTCTTCTAAACCTGTCGTGGTTTAATGGGGCCCAGAAATGCAGCTTAGTCGGTCTGTGGACTAACACGTCACCCTGCGTCTCTAATTCTAATTCTTCCTAAAGCCCAAACTGAGAGATTCAGGAAGACTTTTGTGTCCATGGCCATAAGACTATAATTTCACAATATAAACAATAACACACACACACACACATATAGATGCACATACACACACAAACCCCCCAAAATATATAATCAATTACTTTATTAATTAATTATTATAATTTACATAATCCATCCATCCATCACCTGTACCCCCTTATTCCTAACCAGGGTCCCAGGGATCTGCTGGAGCCTATCCCAGCTCTCTTTGGGTGAAAGGCAGGGGTCCACCCTGGACAGGTCACCAGTCCATCACAGGGCCACATAGAGACCAACAACCTCACACACTCACACTCACTCCTATGGGCAATTTAGAGTCACCAATCAACCTGACATACATGTTTTTGGACTGTGGGAGGAAACCAGAGTACCTGGAGAAAACCCACACAAGCACAGGGAGAACATGCAGACTCCACACAGAAAGGCCCCTGATGGGTTTCAGACCAGGAACCTTCTTGATGTGAGGCAACAGTGCTAACCACTCAGCCACCAATAATTTACATAATATTAAATTTAATAACTTTAAATGAGAAAAACTGCTGTAACAATTGAATTTCCTCTTGGGGATTAATAAAGTACTTCTTCTTCTTCTTCCTAAATGGCATCAAGTCATATTATATATATTATATATATTGTAATTAAAGAGACATAACCTGGTCCCAGTCTCTGGTCCACCAGGGTGAAGAGTCCAGTCCCAGTCAATGAAAATGAAAAGTTAATTATTTCAGAGCTTGATCTGCAGCTGACGCCATGACAGCAACAGAACAACGACAAAAACAACAACGTGCCCAAACCAGGAAGCAAAGACCAGCAGGACCTGTGGAGTCTCCAGTCATTGTCTGAGCCCAGACCTCAAGCTGTTTCACTGGAACTGGTTTCTTTCAGCTCAGTAACTAACAACACAACAACAGTCAATAACGTGGTGCATTCACTGACCCATCTTACCTCCATAGACAGGACACAGCACCAAGGATCCGATCAGACCCACAGAAACCATCCATGTGACACAGGCAGACATCTTGTCTGTTGTTTAGTTATCGCTGATACAGGAACAGGAACAGGAAATTTGTAAGAATGCCCAGCCTCCTGTGACGCAGTTTGACTCGTTGGTCCCAGTTGGCCTGTGTCCCGCCCAAACTGTGCGATGACGGAGGAGTCACATGATTTACAATAAAACCTGAACTTGGACTGATCCCTGCACAGGAAAACAACAACATGCAGCTGATAGTCACAGAGACCAGATCCTGTCAGACTGGCTGACTTCCTGAGCTGCAGTTTGACTTGATGTGGTTTGTTTATGTCACGCCCAAACTACCGTGACAGAGGAGTCACGTGATTTACAATGAAACAGAGTTTCCTGGAAACAGCTGAGCTGAACAGGCTCTGATGGTGATGATGATGATGATGATGATAAAATAATAATAATAACAATAATACATTTTATTTCATGGCGCCTTTCAAACTCTCAAGGTCACCTTACAGATAGAAAAAGGAAGCATACAGCATGAAATACATAGAGTGCATTAAAACAACAGTAACAACAATGCATAAACAGAGGGCCAGAATGTAAAGGCAAAAGTGTAGAGTATCTAGGAAGTGGGCGATGTACAGTAAAAGCAATTTGAAACACAAAAACAAAGAACAACAAATATGAAACAATATGAGACAATATGAAATAGGCGGAGGGTGGTAGAACATCACAGGCTGCTTTGAGAAGTTAAGACAGTTAGGTGGAAAACGCTATACGGAACAGATCCGTTTTGAGTGATGATTTAAAAGTTGAAAAGTCCAGAGACGACCGGATGCGATGAGGGAGAATGTTCCAAAGGCGGGGCGCAGTGTGGCTGAAGGATCTAGCGCCCATGGTGGCCAGGCGCACTGTAGGGGTGCAGAGGAGAGTGGAACTGGAGGAACGGAGAGTACGAGGCGGAGAATAGATATGAAGTAGATCAGTGATGTATGGTGGGGCAATAGAGTGGAGGGCTTCGTAGGTGAGAAGGAGGATTTTATAGTTTATACGGAAGGACACAGGGAGCCAGTGAAGTTGTTTAAGGACAGGGGTAATATGATGTGAGGATGGAGTTCTGGTGATGATTCGGGCAGCAGAGTTCTGGACAAGTTGTAGTTTATGAAGTGATTTGAGAGGTAGACCAGTGAGGAGTGAGTTACAGTAATCCAAACGAGAGGTGACAAAGGCATTAACGAGTATGGCCGTGCTATCGATGGTGAGTGAGGAACGGATGCGGTTTATGTCACGGAGATGGGAGTAGGCCGACCGGGTAGTGGTATTGATATGCTGCGTGAAGGAGAGAGTACCGTCTAGGATGACACCCAGGCTTTTAACTTGGGGGTAGGGGAGGACAATATTGTTGTCAATTTGAATGGAGAAGCTGCTGGTTTTAGAAAGGGTGGATCTGGTGCCCACGAGGAGAATTTCAGTTTTGTCGGGGTTGAGTTTCAAAAAGTTATGGGTGAACCAGGATTTGATATTATGTAAGCAGGTAAGGAGGGAGGGAGGGGGGAGGGTAGAAGATGGAGCAGCAGAGAGGTAGAGCTGGGTGTCGTCTGCATAACAGTCGAAATTGATGTTATGTTACCTAAAGATATGTCCGAGAGGAAGGAGATAAATAATAAAGAGGAGGGGCCCCAGGACAGAGCCCTGGGGCACGCCACAACTGACAGTAGAGGGCTGGGAGTGGAAGTTCTGGAGTTGGACGGACTGGGTGCGGTCAGAGAGGTAGGAGGTGAACCATGAGAGGACCGAGCCGGCTATGCTGATGGAAGCAATGCGATGGAGGAGAATATTGTGCGAGATGGTGTCAAAAGCTGCAGTTAGGTCAAGGAAGATGAGGATGGAGACAAGGCCAGAGTCTGCGGCTACTAGGAGGTCATTGGTGATTTTGACCAGGGCGGTTTCAGTGCTGTGAAGATGGCGGAAACCAGATTGAAAGTGTTCGTATAGGCTATTGGCGGAAAGGTGGGTATGGACCTGGTGGTGAACAATTTTTTCAAGAATTTTAGAGAGGAACGGGAGATTGGAGATAGGGCAGAAATTGTTAAGGTTGGCAGGATCTAGACCAGGTTTTTTTAGAATTGGTGTGATGATGGCTGTCTTGAGTGATGGGGGTACGATGCCAGAACTGAGGGAAGTGTGAATAATGTGGGTAAGATGAGGAAGGAGAGAATGAGAGAGAAGGAGACAGAGCTTGACGAGGTTGGTTGGTAGGGGGTCAAATTTACAGGTTGGGGGTTTGGATTTGAGGATCAGGGAAGTGGTAACCGTGGTGGGTGGAATGATAAAACTTGAAAGCAGGGAGAATACTGATAGACAGGGTAGGGTACAGTGGAGGCAGTTCGCAGAGTCATAGATGGAGGGAAATTGCTGGTGTATATTTTCGATTTTTGATGAGAAGAAATCCAGGAAGTTATTGCACAAGGTGGTGGAGAGTGAGGGGAAGAGAGGAGTATCGGGAGGGCCCAATAAATTTTTGACAGTGGAGAAGAGGGAACGCGTGGAGCCAGAGGCGGATACAATAAGAGAGGCAAAGAAGTCAGATTTTGTTTGAGTAATGGTTTGCTTGTACTTCAGTATGTGGTTTAGGTATAAGTCCTTGTGGGTGGATGAACCGGTTTTTTTGAAGAGACGTTCAAGGCGACGGGCTTGGGTTTTGAGGAGGCGGAGTTCGGGTGTGTACCAAGGAGCAGAGTACATAAAGGATACAGATCTAGTTTTGAGTGGGGCGAAGGTGTCAAGTAGATTTCGTAGCTCATGGTTGAAATTGGATAACATGTTGGAGAGGGACGGTGTATAATTAGTACATGAAAGGTTGTTGAGAGCAGCAGTGAAGGAGGGGAGGTCGATGTTCTTTAAGTTACGGAAGGTGATGGTGGGGGAGAGGTGGGTTTTGAAGAGAGGTAGTTTGGAGTTAAAGCAGACTAGTTTGTGGTCGGAGAAGAAGGTGTCGAGGGTAGAACATGACTGAGCTGTGACGCCAGAGCAGCAGACTAAGTCGAGGGTGTGGCCTAGAGAATGTGTTGGGGAGGTGATGTATTGTTGGAGCCCAAAGCTGTCCAGACAGGAAATGAAGTCTTTTGTTGTGGCGTTGTTGGGATTGTCGAAGTGGATGTTAAAATCACCAAGAAGAATTATGTTGGCTGACAGAGAGATGAGGTTAGCTAAGAGGTCAGACAGTTCGTCCAGGAAGGTCGGGTTAGGTTTTGGTGGGCGGTAGATAGTCGCCAAGAAGGTTGGTGTGTGACCATGAATACGTGCTATGAGAGCTTCAAAGGACTGGAAGGTGACAGTGGGGTGGATGGATATTTTGTATCATGATGATGATGATGGTGATGATGATGGGACGTTATAAAGTCACTGAGCCACATATGACCCATCATACACACAGTTTCCTTGGGCCTGTGTGTCTATAGATGTTTATTGCAGTGCAGTCTGCTTCAGTCAGCTCAGGGTGTGAACTCATGTCCATGTGGACTAGGGACAGGAAACCTGAAGGATCTGAACCAGGACCACACTTTGCTGCTGCAGTGATCTCTGCTGTCCTCAGCTGGTTTCCCTGCAGGGGGAGCACATGCACACTTGGTGAACAGAGACCTGGTGACTGTTGGACCCTGCAGAGAGATCAGGTCTCTAGGATCCCTGCCCTGAGGTCTTGTTGACAAGATGTTGAAGTAACACACACAGATGTATTTTCATTCCAGTGTCAAATCACTGATAAACATCATGTAGGTTGTGTAAACCTGCTGCCTCCTGACCACAAGATGTGGGAACTTTAGTCTGAAACAGCACATGGCTGCAGAGACTCAGTCAGGACCACACAGTGATCCGATCAGTGTCAGATCCAGACAGAACCAAGAGGTGACAGTCACATCAGGTGAGTTCAGCTACAGTGAGTTAAAATGTTCATGACTGAACATTCACCTCCAGTTAAAGTCTGAGACTGGGTCCAGTCTCTTTCCACCCACATTAGTTCAGTGGTTACCGTCAGACACTCAGGTCTCACTTCCTCTCTGCCGACCCACAGCTCACTTCTACAGGAAGATGCAGCTGTCTCACACAAATGTCTCACTGAAATTATAAAGTTCATATTTTATGAGACTGTAGCTTCACTAAGAACTGGTTTTCCTAAGTCCTACAGACTCTAGTCAGGGTCCAAACAACAGACCTACTAAGTTTGTTGTCAGCACTATGGACCAGCAGGTTAAACTAATTATTAACTACTTTTATTTATAAGGCAACAACTGACACAAAGTGCTGTACGCATGGATCAACTAAACATAAAGACAAATTAAATAAAAACAATAAAATTATGAAATGACCTCAGTCTGTCCTGTCGTCCCTCATCATCATCTATTATACAGGTAATAATTAAATCATTCACTGTTTTATTTTGTTCCTCAGTATCTGTGTAACATGGAAAGTGTTTCCATATTTTGTTTCTGTCTTTCTTCTGTTTCTCAGTTTCAGTTTCATCGTCACCACAGAGAAACTTTTGTCTAAATCATAAACGTGTCTCATAGTCGACTCAAACCACATCAACCACACAGGAAGGCTCAGATCAGATCAGTTTTTGTAAAAGTGTTTGAGCTGCAGGTCATTAAAGGTTTAGTTGGACTGAAACTGTGTCTGCACCACAGCTCGTCTGACTCTGAGTCCCAGCAGCTCCCAGTTTTTTGAAGACGACTTTGTGTCTCTGAGCTGTGAAGAGGACGACAGCTCTGCTGGATGGACCCTGAGGAGGAACACAACCAGACGACAGAGGACTCAGTGTGGACCTGACTGGGGAACCTCAGCTGGTTCTTCCTGTAACATCAGCTACATTGACCCATCAGACAGTGGAGTTTACTGGTGTGAGTCCAGAGAGGGAGCAACCAGTCAGAGCATCAACATCACTGTCAGTGGTAAGATGAGCCTGTGGAGTTAGTATTGATGAAGCTGTGTGGAAATGGATGAAATGCTGTAGTTTGTCTCTGTGTTGAGGTGGAGCAGTGATCCTGCAGAGTCCTGTCCTCCCTGTGATGGAGGGAGAAAACATCACCCTGATCTGTAGAACCCAGACATCCTCCGACCTCCCAGCTGATTTCTATAAACACGGCTCCCTCATCATCGATCGGCCTACGGGTCACGTGACCATCCTCCATGTTTCCAAGGTTGATGAAGGCGTCTACAGGTGTAACATCAGGGGCCATGGAGAGTCTCCACCCAGCTGGATCTCTGTCACAGGTCAGCAGCTTCACTTTGATTGACACTCTGATTTCAGCCACATGTTCACCTGACCAGGTGGGCTTCTGTCTGCAGGAACACCTACAACCACAGACATACTCTCTTCTGGAGCCCCCTCCCCCCTCCAGCAGGTGTTCACAGTGGTCCGTTACCTGGTGGTGTTCTGTCCCTACGTCATCTCCACTGTCCTCATGGTGTCTCTGTATCCACACAGACCCACAGGTAACACTCTGAATCATCACAGTGTGAAAAACTCTGTTCTCTTTATAATAATTTCATTAAATTCTCCATTAATTCGTCTGTTGGCAGATAACAGTCTCCACGTCTCCATGGCAACAACAGAACAGAACCAAGGAAGGATTGGCTGAGGAGCAGGGTGATGAGGCGAGGGTCAGCACTGAGTCCGACTCATAAAGAGAACTGTTTATTAACCATGTGCAGTGATACTGTAGCTGCAGGCTGTGTCAGTGTTTTTATAAACTAGGTGTTTTCTGTTGATCAGACCTGACACGTCTCTGTAGATCTGCTGCCAAAAACCACAGCTGCTGCACTTTTATTTCCTGTGTGTGTGTTTGCTGCAGCGCTTTGAGCCTCCATCATGTGTTTCTGCTGAGGTGTCATGGTTTCCACTGACAGACACCACCAGTCTGCTTGTTGTTCACCATGTGAGACTCAGTTTAGTTGATTCTTTGCACTGTCGACCTTTGACTGAACTAAATAAAAGCTACATTTCATCTGAGCCAAATCTGGACCTTTGTGTTTGTCAGTGATGTGGATTCTACCTCACAGCTGGTTCTGGGGGCATGTTACTATTTATTTCAAAGCCTCCTGAAAGGTTAACTATCATAAGTAAATACATATAACCCTAAGCCTGATCTGAAACTGGTCTGAAACTGAACCTGGTTCTCACCTACGTGTCCTCACAGTGATGGTCTTCAGCTAAAGTCTGTCCACACAAACACAGAAAGACATAAACACACACAGAGTCTTGTTTTCATCCCATCTGAGGACATCAGACCTAACCTCACCCTAACCTTTACACACAACACAGTTGGGTCTTTAGAGGACTCAGGCCCAACAATAAATATAAACTAACACACAGTCAAAGAACAGTCAACAATAAATAAAAGACAACCTTAAACTGAGTCTGAGGTTTAATGGTTTACAATATTATAATATAATATATATATAATATAGTATAATATAAATATTATATTATACAATAATAAATTAATAATACTAATAAGTCGTTTGTTGTTGGTGTCCAGGTGGAAGACGAGTCCTCACAAACACCTACAGAGTAAATCCTGATAATCTGATTAAAGCTGCTTCTGTGTGTGTGTGTGTGTGTGTGTGTGTGTGTGTGTGTTATTAGGGTCAGTCTGCTGACTCAGAGGAAACCAGTTCATAATCTGCTCCCTCCTCAGTCTTCCCTTCACTCCTCTCCTCCTCCTTCCCTTGTTTCCTCCAGTGTTTCCTTGTTTCCTTTCCTTTACATCCTCATCATCACCACCTTTATCATTTAACCTGTTGAATAAAATGTTCCAGCTGTGAACTGTGCACATGTGCAGGACCTTAAACGTTAAGGTTAAACTGTAGCTGAGCAGGAGAACAGGTGAGATAAACATGAATTAGGCTCCTCCCCCACCTGTGTGCTCAGGTGTAGGTTGGTCAGACGTATCATCTCTGTCTAATCTCTTTATCCCTGTCAGGGTGACGGAGGAGACACTTTCATTCCGTCCACATTCTCCTCGTTTCTCTCTGGACTCCAAACACACACACACACCTGGATTTAAAGGGGCCAGGTGTGTGTCCTGTTTCCATGGCGATGAGTTTGATGGGCAGTTGGTGGATTTAGAACACATAACCGAGGGCGACGGATAATCAGCTGGCAGCTGGCAGGTGAGTAAGGGAGCTAGTGGAGGATGCAGGTGTGATTATGATACAGCCCATAATCAGAATATTCATATAAATAAAGAAAAAATAAAAGACTTTTAATTTAAATGATGTTTAATTGTGTTAAAATAACTGGAGTGTGTGTGTTTTGTTTACAAATGCAGTTTTTTACATTTTCCCATCTGTTGTGTGACGGTTTTTATTTCACTGCAAACAACACAATGATCCCCAAATACTGATTTCACTTTTAACCTGCTGCTCTGATTCCTGTGCCTTTCACAATAAAGGTGCAGGATGTGTGATGTATTGTTTTACATTTTAATTCAAGAATAAAAGCTGGTGATTTTCAGGAGACACAGATTGTTACAGAAAGAGAAGAAGAACAAGTGCAGCCTGTGTTCAGACCTGATTCAGTGACTCATCTGAGACATGTCTCCTCCCGTCTCCACCAGCAGCATAAAAACTCCATGTTTTGACTAAATGCCGTTCATGCGTCCATGAAGAGGAGCAGTGAAGCTCGTCCTCAACAACACATCTCTGATGAACCTGCAGCGCCTCTGTGTGGACAGAAGGTCTCATGTGGACCCATCAGTGAGACCTCCAGAGTCTGTGTCACTGTTGTGCAGAGCTGGTGCTGAATGTCAGCATAAGCCACACATTTAAACACACTGGGCTGTGTTGTTTCAGGTGCTGGTCAAACTGGTCAGGTACTGGTCCAGTCTCAGGAACAGACTGATGTGTTTAAATCTGATCAGACTCAGCAGCTGTTTTAACAACTGTTAAAAATTCACCCAAGACCCAACTCTTGTCTTACAGACTAACATGTGGTTCTGGAAGAGAGCTGCCAAAGCATCATGGGAGTTGTAGTTGTCGAGTGTCCCATGGTGATTCCATGCACAGGTGGAGACTTTAGATAAATCAACATGAAGCTCTGTTAGTTTCTGTCTGTGTGCCCACAGGAAGTCCACCAACATGGCTAAAGTAGCTCCGCCAGTCCCTGCACCTGTCTCCAGGTTAGCCCCGCCCACCATCATTCTTCAGGAGCCAGGTGACGTCAGGGAAGGGAACAGGTGAGTGGCTGTTGAAGAGCATCTTGAAAATGTTATTTGTGGCTGTATGTGGAGATGTTCATATATTTACCCAGAATTCAGCCTGTCAGGCAGCTGTACAACCCTCCACACAGATGAAGCCTCAGGTCTGAGGAACCAGGAACAGGAGGAACAGGAGGAGCTGCTTCAAATCAGCAGAGGAGGTCTGGTCTTTAAAGGGGGCAGTGTTCAGGTCCTTAAAAAGCTTTAGACACACTGATGCTGTTAGTTTACAGTCCACCCATCAATAACATGGTCCAAATACCAGCTCCAGGACTCCTGCAGGAGGTTCTGAGTATGGTTAAGGGCTGGGGGGGTTCTGTTGCTGGTTTCAGGAGTCCCTCACATATTCCAGGCTCCTGTGAAGGACTCAGCTGCTGGTGACTTGTTTTATCTGACTGTGTTTGTGTCTGTGTGTCAGGGCCCAGGGAGCAGCAGCAGGACTCCTGTTCAACATCAACAACAGCAACAACAACGAGTAAGAAACACACAAACACGTGCACGTAGACACACATGCACACGCCTCATCTCAGTGTGATGCACGTCCTGTTTTCTTCCAGGGAGGAGAAGAAGAAAAAGAAGAAGGAGAAGAAGGAGAGAAAAGAGTAAGTTGGATTCTTCTTCTCTGCTGATTCAAAGGTTCAGGTTTAGGTTTTCTCAGCTGTGTCAGGTCTGTTCAGGTTTCTGGTGAATAAAACAGGTAATTCATCAGCCAGTGAGGAGACAAACTGACGAAGTCTTCTTCTCTGGCAGGAAGGAGAAACAGGAGAAGAAGGAGAGGAAGGAGAAGAAGAAGAAGGAGAAGGAAGAGGAGAAAGAGAAGAAGGCCAAAGTGGAGGTGTAGGTTTGGTTTTCATGAGTCACTGAGCTGTGCAGACTGTAGCTGTTAATTCTAATCAATCAAAGTGATTATTGTCTCTGGGTCCAGTCCTCAGGAGATCACAGTCATTGATCCGGCAGGAAACACCTACTACTACTGGCTGTTTGTCATCACCGTCCCCGTCTTATACAACTGGACCCTGATCATCGCCAGGTAACACACACACACACACGCACACACACACACACACACACACACACACACACACACACACACACACACACACACACACACACAGGTCTGACACACACACACACACACACACACACACACACCTTGGTAAGTATTTCCTGTGTAAGTGTGTGTTTCTGTGTTGCAGGGCCTGTTTCGAGGAGCTGCAGACCGACTACCTGGTCCATTGGTTTATCCTGGACTTCATCTGTGACATCATCTACCTCGCTGACATGGTCTTCAGAACCAGGACCGGTTCGGACACATGCCCACACACACACACACACACACACACACACACACACACACACACACACACACACACACACACACGCCTGTTTTCTAACATGGCTAAACATTTAGCTTTATGAGCTTTATGAGTTTCTACTTGTAGCTTTGTTTCACTTTGTTTACTTCTTGATTAATGGAAAAGAAATCCCCTGGTGTTTGTTTGTGTGTGTGTGTGTGTGTGTGTGTGTGTGTGTGCAGGCTACCTGGATCAGGGCCTGCTGGTGAAGGACGAGCTGAAGCTGCGTGAACGCTACATGAACAGTTTCCAGTTCAAACTGGACCTGATCTCCATGATTCCCACAGACCTGCTGTACGTCGTGTTTGGCCTCACGTACCCCGAGATCCGCCTCAACAAGCTCTTCAGGTTCAACAGGTACACACACACACACACACACACGTGTACAACACATACACTACAGCACTACACCCTTCAGTTCCCCACAATGGAAGAAGTAAGAGCAGCAGTTTAATCTCACAGCTTGTAGATATATTGAAATATTTCACTTCACTCATGTTGTTTCAGGATGCTGGAGTTCTTCCAGAGGACAGAGACCAGGACAAACTACCCCAATGTTCTCCGCATCTCCAACCTGGTCATGTACATCGTCATCATCATCCACTGGAACGCCTGCCTCTACTACTCCTTCTCCAAGGCCATCGGTGAGGCCACACATCTGGTTGTTTTTTCAGTAGCTGCTTCCTAAAAGCCTCTAACACCTTGTCCTGTCCTGCCCCTTCAGGCTTTGGCAGTGACAGGTTCGTGTACCCCGACCCATCAGATCCAGAGTTTGGTCGCCTGGTGAGGAAGTACGCCTACAGTATGTACTGGTCCACGCTGACGCTCACCACCATCGGAGAAACGCCGCCACCTGTGGAGAACTCTGAGTATTTCTTCGTCGTCACGGACTTCCTGGTGGGTTTGACTTGTTAGTGTCAAACAGTCCAGAGTCCACAAGTCTAAGACCCAGCTTTCAGTCATTGTCAGGGTTTGACACTCAGGCCAACAGATACATGAAATGCTGTTTATTCAATAGATAAAATGGAGCAAGAGGTCATTCTAGATTTAATCTCATATTTGTTATCTGAAACTGAACTGATGATCTGGTCACCAGAATAAAAGTTTTCCTACTGTGCTTTGATGCTGCTCAGGTGGGGGTGTTAATTTTTGCCACCATAGTTGGTAACGTTGGCTCCATGATCACCAACATGAATGCTGCCAGAGCTGACTTCCAGGCCCGCATCGACGCTATAAAACAGTACATGAGCTTCCGAAAGGTCAGCTAGTCACCAGTTATATCTTACATATGGTGCAAAATATAATGTGACCCAGAGGGGACTGTTGTAGTTTCTGGACTTTTATTGTCTATTTCATTACCAGTATTACATTTCCAAAGTTGGACCAGGTCTATACTTTAACCTCCTGTCCCCCCCTCCAGGTAACTAAGGACCTTGAGAAGCGAGTGATCAAGTGGTTTGACTTCTTGTGGACCAATAAGAAAGCAATAGATGAGCGGGAAGTCCTGAAGTACCTGCCGGACAAACTCAGAGCCGAGATCGCCATCAACGTCCACCTGGACACCCTGAAGAAGGTCTGTCTGCAGTAGCAGTCCTCTTTAACTCCAGTCCATTGAACAAAAATCCATCAGGGATTCTCTCCTGCAGGTTCGTATCTTTGCGGACTGCGAGGCTGGGCTCCTGGTGGAGCTGGTGCTGAAGTTGCAGCCTCAGGTCTACAGCCCAGGAGACTATATCTGTAAGAAGGGCGACATCGGCAGAGAGATGTACATCATCAAGGAGGGAAAACTGGCTGTGGTTGCAGACGACGGCGTCACACAGTTTGTCGTCCTCAGCGAAGGAAGCTACTTTGGCGAGATCAGCATCCTGGCTATTAAAGGTAAAACCAAGAGAACCTGCATGCAGAGAGAGTGAACAGGAAGTAGTAAATATTAGCAGGAAGTAGTTGACCTCTGCAGAATTAAGGCAGGGATTGGATTAGTATTAATGTGGACCTGACTTGTTGGGACGTGCAGGAGACATAACTTGGCTTAAACTAACAGCCTGAACAGAGCATCAGTGTCAGATGTTGCTCAGTTTGTGTTTGTGTCTAATCATCATCAGAATGAATCTGTGTTGATTTTGGGAAAAGCTTCGGCAATATGTTGATCTGAAACTGTGAAACAGTCTGATGTGTTTTTAAAGTTCACTGACGAGATCGACAGGTTCTTCTCTACTTCAGAAACTTTCTCTTTCATCTGTAATGTTTCCAAAGAGCAGGATTAAATATGAACGCTATATTATTCCAGGCAGTAAGGCAGGAAACAGAAGGACGGCAAACATCAGGAGCATCGGTTACTCCGACCTCTTCTGTCTTTCCAAAGACGACCTGATGGAGGCGCTGACAGAATATCCTGATGCCAAGGCTCTGCTGGAGGAGAAGGGGCGTCAGATTCTGATGAAGGACGGGCTGTTGGACCTGGAGGTAACAGATGGGAAAAGAAACAGCAGAGGCTGATCTGCTAAACTTAAAGTGGTAACTGGTCTTGTCCTGCAGGTGGCAGCACAGGGCCCCGACCCCAAAGAGATGGAGGAGAAGGTGGAGAGGATGGCGAGCACGCTGGACGGCCTGCTGACCCGTTACGCTCGGCTGCTGGCGGAGCACGAGGCCACCCACAGCAAACTCAAACATAGAGTCACCCGGCTGGAGAAGAAGCTTACACTGTCAGCACATGCCGAACAGACAGGTGAAGCTCCGCCCCCTCCCACACCTGAGACCACCAAAGAAGAGGAGAAAAAGTAGGAGTGGGAGGACTGGATATTTGAGGTTAGAGCCTGGGTTGGCCAGGTGGGTGGAAAGCAAGAGGTTTGAAATGTGACCCAATCAAACTCAAGTTCATATTCAGAGTTTATGTCGAACTCATTCAGTTTCTTCAAAGTAAATGAAACAGGTGACAAGAGATTTATATTAGTTAGGAACCAGATACTGGACCTCAAAGATGGAACCTCCTCACTTCAATTTATGAACTTTACACTGAGATGTAAATATAAAAACCTCCATAGATTAAAATTCATAGAACCAAGACGACAAAATGTTACTGCAAGCGGTCTCTGTGAGTGTCCAGCTGTTTAAAACGTTCATCTGACACAGTCACAGTTTCATTTCCTGTCTGATCATCAAAAACTGAATGTGTGTGTTTATCTGGTCAATTGTCATGTGGTTAAACTAATAAAAAACTCTGTTGACTGAACTAGTTTGACACACACTTGTTTGCTGTCAAAGCTGAAAGTTGTGTTCACATTGGAAACAGGAGTGACTCTGGATCAAAATAAATGGAGCTCAAAGGGAAACTTGAGCTCCAGAGGGAAAACGAGACACTTTTAGTGTAAGATTTAATTTTCTGATGTTGACATTGAATTAATTTATGACAGATCAAATAATGATCAGCACAACTTCTATGTTTCTAGCTGAGCTTTTGTATAGTTCTTTGTTTCTAGTGACATTAAATGACCACTGATATTTCAAAAACATATTTAAATGATATTTAATTTACAGCTCGCTGCTGTAAAACCAGTGTAGGTCAAAGGTCAGCTGACCTATAAACCTGACACCAAACTCATTGTCTTTGCCCATAGTTTGTTTTTCTACTGAGCCAAAATATGACCAATGAGAATAAACATGTTTTATAACACAGGTTTTTTTTTTTTTTATTGTTGAGCCGCTGCACTGGAACAGTTTTATTTCAACTCAATGAAAAAGACTGAAGTGTCAGTAGAAACATATTTATTAATACAGTTTTTATTAATCTGCTAATCTCACAGCTAATATTTCATTATTTTATCTGTTGTTATATTTGTATTGGATTTTTACTGTATATTTTTATAGCCTAACTAAGAATGTCTATATTTACTGAAAAATAAACAAATAAAACAGAATTATAAATGAATTTTTGCTGTAATTTAGCGTTTTTTCTATTCATAACTCTAAATTATTTAATCATACATATAAACTGTATTGTGAAATTTAATTTTATATTTTTCTATATTATATTTTTAGTAAAGTTTGTTTCTACTACAGTGAAGAAATCAGTCTTGCATTACAAATGTTATTAGCTGTAAAAGAGTAAATTTATTTACTTTGTTACTCTTCATTATTGCAAATTAAACGACGTTTAACGTTGTAAACAAAATTCAAAAATTTGCTATAAAAGCCGCGTATTAATATTAGATTAATATATGAATTTCAAAATAAAGTTACATCCCTTTCCGGTGATCCAGATTATGAATGAAACGACACGTCGCTCTGTGCGTGACGTTGCATGATGGGATTTGTAGTTTTAACTCTACATAAACACAATCGGCTTTAGGGTGAATGTAGACTACAAGTCCCGACATGCACTGCGAGGCGCTGGGACAGCAGGGAGCTGCTGCTGAGAGTTGAGGTGAGTGTCGGCGTCAGCGTCTTAAATCACGTTTGTGTTTGTTGTTCATTAAAGTTACTGAGGCCCCGCGGGATGTTTACAGTTTACAAACGGTTGTTTACCGGATGTGACGTTTGTTTGCGTTTGTTTTCACGCTGAGTTTGTGTAGCAGGTAGCCTAGCCTAGCTAGCCGGCTAACAGCAGTCTGAAGTGGACCAGGTGGTCTCAGGGCTGAGCTCAGGTGTGTTTATGAGTCATCTGTCAGTCATTGTTGTTGTCATGTAGCTGCTGCTCCAACACTTTGACCTGAAAACAGAAACCTGCTGCTGCAGGAAGTAGGAAGGCTTCACTTTTAGTTTTAATATGGAACCAACAGTTACACACCTGTTTCAACACCTCATCTCCCTCCTGCAGAGCTTCAGAGCCGGTCGCCATGGAACCGGCCTGGCGACAGCAGGGCCGAGGGCGAGGCCGGAGTCAGGAGGGTCAGGGTGAAAGGTCACGACCCCTGCTGAAGGAGAGAGAGAGGCCCGGGGCCGCTGCAGGGCTGTGGGCGGCAGGTCGAGGAGGGAGGGCGAAGGCGGCGGTGACACCTGAGCCTCCACACGGTGACGTTCCTATAAAAGGTTCTGCAGGAACATGCTCAGGAACATTCCCCAGTCAGAACCTTAGGTCATTTATCGTTTCCCTCTCTGTGACTGACAGCTGCCTCGGTCCAGTCCAAGTTCGAGGAGATCAGAAAGTCCAACCAGGCGGCTGCTCAGCGATTGGTGGAGAGCCATTTCAGCTCCTCCTCTTCAGACGACGATGACGACGATGAAGATATTGACCATGAGGACGGAAAGAGAGGGAAGATCCTGGCCTCAACCTTCACCACCTACACCGATCAGACAGGTCCGCCTGAATCTCTGTAACCCCAGTTGTCAGACGTGATGTTAAACATTGTTTACTAAACTAAATTGGTTCTTTTTCAAATGGAGTTTGGTCCAAACTAGGATTATTAGGGATTATGCTCCAGCACTTAGAGACTGGTGCCACCCCAATCATTATCAATTGATCTGTGTATTGATACATGATGAATATCATGAATAACTGTGGGTGTGTTGGTCCCTTTGCTGTGCAGACTATTAAGACACAACCTCAGTATTCTACAGTTTTAAAGAAAGCAAAGTGGAAACACACACACACACCTGGATCAGTTATTCAGGAAAACCAATAAAACCTTGACCTTTGCAGATAAAAGATCAATAAATGACAGTCAGGTAATGATCTTTAGTGTTAAAGTGAAGATACATTAATAAACTTTCATGTTGTCACCTGTTGTCTAATTCATCTAATCAGGTTAATGAATCAGCACAGTTTATCTCAGAGGTTGAACATTTCCCAAAAGTTGTAGACTAGTGTGTGTGTCCGTGTGTGTGTGTGTTTCCATGCGTGTGTGTCTGTCCAGGTGGAGACGCAGCAGGTCTGGTCAGGACTGGTCAGTATGTCAGTGATCTGTTTCAGTCTGGAGCTCTCACCTGTCTGATCTGCATCGCCTCGGTCAAGAGGACTCAGGCGGTAAGACCCCCACACACACACGCTATGATACCTTGAGTACATTTGATTCGTGTGATTTGAATCTGCAGGTTTGTGTTTTCTGTCATTTTCGGTTATTTCATTTTTTCAGGTTTATCTATTAAATACTACTAAATACTACATTACCCATGAGCCTCTGTTGCTGCTGCTCTACCAGTATTGTCTCTCTTAATTGAAAAGGTTAAGGTCCAGCTGATGTTAATTGATTATATTATTAGAAATGAATAGTTCATTAGTTATTAATCATCCTGGGTTTGTCTATAAAAACCATGAGGGTGAAAAAGGTTTTCTGAACCTGCAGAGACTCAAACTAACCCATCGACCTGCAGCACATTCATATCCAGTCAAACCTGTGTGTGTGTGTGTGTGTGTGTGTGTGTGTGTGTGTGTGTGTGTGTGTGTGTGTGTGTGTGTGTGTGTGTGTGTGTGTGTGTGTGTGTGTGTGTCCAGGTGTGGAGCTGCTCCAGCTGTTTCTCCCTCTTCCACCTGCCCTGCATTCAGAAATGGGCCAGAGACTCAGTCTTCCTCGTCTCCTCGGTCACTGATGAAGACTTTGGTGAGAAGCAGCAGCCCTGGCCCTGGTGAGTCTTTTTGTTCCTGACGCTGTTTTAGTTGAACCTGAAATAAAGTGTGTTTACACTGAAACACAAAGAACATTGATAGAAACGTGTTTATTCTTGTTTTATTGTTGTTTTATTGTTTCTACAGTTTCAGTGATAATTAAATGAGCTTTAATCAATTAGCTGCTGGTTTGATAATTAATTCATCAAAAGTTTCTTCAGATGTGTTGATGATTTATTGTTACCATGATGTAAACAGAACGTTAACAGTGGAGATGATGTATTGATCAGTAAAATCAGTCACAGGTTCATTGATTATTAATCAATCATCAGTTTTTAATTTTTCATCCTCAGCCCAAAGTGTCGAGCTGAATATCCTCCCAGTGCCACGCCCAACAGGTACGTCCTACAAAGTCAGTGAATCCTTAACAGGTGTGTGCAGAACCTTTAGTGTAACACAGCACATTAGTCCGTCACTGTGCCGTCCTCAGGTCAGACGTTAGTCACAGGGAGGGTTTCAGATCAAAGACTGTGAGGCAACAGCGCCCTCTACTGGTCGGACCCAGACTGAAGGACTGAGGACTGACCTGCTGCTGATCAATAACCAATAATCTTTAAAGCAGAAACACCAAACTTCAGCTGGTTCAGCCTACAGTGATGTTACTGTGTCACTGGGCTCCATGGATGGAAACCTGAAGTCTCAGGCCTGACCTCTGACCTCTGAGTTGGGAGTTGTTGAGCAGCAGGGGGCTCCACTGCAACTGAAGCTGTGTTTGTGTATTTTACACACACAGTCACAAAGACAGGGCCCATGTACTGAAGCTGATCATTATCAGTTAATCAGTGAAATAAATTTTCACGTCGTTTGTCTTCAGACTGAAAAATGTCACTGGTGACCTTTATTGTGAAAACACATCAGCACAGAGAAAAGTCCTTTTTAAGGTCAACGCTGATTCTTCTCTTCAGCTTCTGATCTGAGCTGAAACACAACGAGCATCTGCTTCTTTTCCTTCAGGCGTTTGGTTTTTGTTTTCAAGTTGTTTTTGTTGGAAATGCTAAATCTGTGTTGTGTTGCGTTCAGGTACACCTGCTACTGTGGGAAACTGCAGGATCCTCCAGCCGATCCCTGGTTGGTTCCTCACTCCTGCGGCTCCATCTGTCAGAAGGAAATCAAACCCACCTGTGGACACACCTGTCTGCTGCTCTGTCACCCAGGTAACCACACACACACACACACTGTCCTCTTCATGGTAAACAAAATATTATGGGTAAAACTAGACTAAAATAAATGTGTGTGTGTGTTTTCAGGTCCCTGTCCTCCATGTCCAAAGATGGTGTCAGTTTCCTGTATGTGCGGCAAAGCTAAGCCCCTCCCCCGTCGCTGTAGCAACAAGGTACACATAAAACATGTGGTGTGTAGGGCAGAAAGTACTGTGGGAGCAGCGGGGGGGACTCTAACTGTGTGTGTTCTCTGCAGGCCTGGTCCTGTCAGCAGCAGTGTGGCAGGTTGTTACCCTGCAAACAGCACACCTGTTCACAGCCCTGTCACACAGGTACGCTCACATGACCTCAGGTAACACAGTAGCAGTTTAATCCTCATTGTGTATACATGTACTCGCTGCAGTATATACAGCCCTGTAAATAAAGTACAGTCCAGCTGCTTGAGACACTCTGAAGTGTGTGCAGGTGACTCTGACCTCTGACCTCTGACCTCCCTGTGTCTTTCAGAATGTGCTCCTTGTCCCAGAGTCAGCGTCCAGAGCTGTGTGTGTGGTGCAGAGACGGCAGAGAGGCCCTGCAGCAGCCCCCGCTGGAACTGTCAGCAGGTACTACTACCACGTACTGCAGTATTGCAGTGCAGGTACTAGCAGGTACTTGTACTCCAGGTGCTCTGTGAGCTCCTCACTGACAGCTTAATCACTGGCTCAGTTTGTTTCTGTCCGACTGACCAATAAATGAATAAATACCAGACATGAGTAAACACATTAAGCTGCAAACAACCCATAATGCAACAGTCTTTAATGCAGAGCCTGGAGGTTAACTCTGTTTCTGACTCTGTTCCAGGTGTGTGGTCGTCTGCTCACCTGTGGGAATCACACCTGTGAGGTCGTGTGTCACGATGGAGTCTGTCCTCCGTGTCCTCGCTCTGTCAGCAGATCCTGTCCCTGCGGCAAGACCAGTTAGTACACACCACTACTACTCACATGTACACGGTGAAATACTCACATGTACACAGTAAATACTCACATGTACACAGTAAATACTCACATGTACACGGTGAAATACATGTATACAGTAAATACTCACATGTACACGGTGAAATACTCACATGTACACAGTGAAATACTCACATGTACACGGTGAAATACTCACATGTACACGGTGAAATACTCACATGTACACAGTAAATACTCACATGTACACAGTAAATACTCACATGTACACGGTGAAATACATGTATACAGTAAATACTCACATGTACACGGTGAAATACTCACATGTACACAGTGAAATACTCACATGTACACGGTGAAATACTCACATGTACACGGTGAAATACTCACATGTACACGGTGAAATACTCACATGTACACAGTAAATACTCACATGTACACGGTGAAATACTCACATGTACACGGTGAAATACTCACATGTACACAGTAAATACTCATGTACACGGTGAAATACTCACATGTACACAGTAAATACTCACATGTACACAGAAACAGGTGGTGCTGATCTGTTGAGGCTGTGAATCATGTTGTTCTCACGTCGTCGTGACGTGTTGAAGAACATACATGTTGACAAAAACACAGAGCTCATGTTTCTAACACACACTCCTGACTGTGTGTGTGTGTAGAGTCGTCTCTGCCGTGCACGGAGGAGGTGCTGCCGTGCGGCGACACGTGCGACCTCCCTCTGTCATGTGGGAAACACACCTGTTCGATGAGGTGTCACCGAGGGAGCTGTGAGACCTGCAGACAGGTAACAACACGCACACACACACAGGTACACACTGAGCCACAGTGACACGCACCAACTCTCTGCTGTGTGTGTGTGTGTCCATCAGGAGGTGGAGAGGGAGTGCAGGTGTGGCAAACACAGGAAGTTGATGCCGTGTCATAGAGAGTACCTGTGTGACTCCAAATGTCCAAAGACCAGAAGCTGCCAGAGACACCAGTGCAGGAAGAAGGTCAGTTCGCAGCAGCTCCACCTGGAAACACCTGTCTGACAGGCTCCGCCCACCCAGGTCACCTGCTCATGTGATGATGATGTAGCAGGATATTTACTAACCCTGCCAGGTGTGGAGAAATGGATTGAACTAGATGGACTGAGGATGACACAGACACGATGGTTTAATGAGCAGCAGCAGGATCAGTGTGTGACAGCAGGAATGTGTGTGTGTGTGTGTGTGTGTGTGATGAGGGTGACGACTGATCAGCAGAGAGACAAACAGCTGAAACCTGCAGGGTTCTCCACACAGCTCCTGGTTCTGCTTGTAAATGTCAGAGCGATGGGTCCGATAGGAAAAGGTGAACTGACGCTTGGTCAGAGCTGCCAGTGACGAGACAGGGTCTGTTATCACACAGGGCTGATAAACATTTTCTCTCCTGTGTGGACTCTGGATCATTTTTAACTTGTCAGTCTTTCTAATGTCGCTTCTGATGTGTTTACCTGCTAAATGTTTTCTCTCTGTTTAAATGTCAAAGAGCAAAACGTGGAGGAGAAGCTGGGGTCAGCAGAGAAACTGAGAGACTGAAAAAGGAGGAGAAAGAGAAGCAGATAAAAACAAATAACTTCAGTCTTTCTTGCTTAAACTCTGTTTCCCATGATGCCCTGTGTTTCAGTGTTGCCCCGGTAACTGCCCCCCCTGTGACCAGAGCTGCAGTCGGACTCTGGGCTGTCGGAACCACAAGTGTCCCTCCGTCTGTCACCAAGGTAATGTGCTTTATTGTGAAAATCTTATTTTGGAACTTTGGTTCCTGTACCTGTGCTTTTATTTTGGTGAGTGTGCTGTTAGCAGCAGGTGTGGGTGGAGCTGACACCACCTGTGTTTGTTTGTTGCATTATGGGTACAGTAGTCTGTCTCACTGAAGTTCGTCCTTTCTGCCTGTGATTGGCTGTTTGTGACGACAGCAGCAGAGATTTTATTTCTAAAGCGACACCAGGTGAACTTCCTGCTTATCTCCAGTCACAGCCGCACTGCCAGGACTTTAGGGTCCTCCAAGTTTCTACTCGTCAGGTGTTTACCTGCTGTTTACCTTGTTTACCTGGAGTAACCTGACAGCAGATCCAAAGAGTCCCTCAGAGTATTACTTTGTTCTGTTTCAGTGGATCACAGAGGAGGATGTGGTTGAAAAGGCCTTTGTGTCGTGTCTTAAATATGTTGTTGTATGAAGATGCATGGCTGCAAAAGAGACTTCCTGTTGGAATGAAAACAAAATAAAAGCCTTTAAAAATCCAGTTTTAGAACCAGTTTAAAGTGAACACTGATTAAAAACAACTGAGCTAATCAATCAGAAAACTTATTTACTCATTAAACTTCTTATTATTACTTCTCAGGTAGCCAGGCTGCTCCAACGGCAGCAGCTGATCATTATCAATATGTTATTGATTAATCAGTGAGCCATCAGAAATCATTAACATCACATCTTGACACAACTAAAGGCAGAATTATTAACAGCTACACAAACTACATATAAAACCACAGAAATAAAGTTTGAGTCTGATGAACTTTTACCAACACACACACACACACACACACACACACACACACACACACACACATACACACACATGTCACATCTCATCCCTCTCTGTCAGATTGTTTCTGATTTGTTGAGGGAGTCACAGCTGGCAGAAGGTGATAGGTCAAAACTCTGACCCACAACACCTCCTGAAGAGAGTGTGTGTGCGTGTGTGTGTGTGTGTGTGAGTGTGCGTGTGCGTGTGTGTGTGTGGTGGCATTTGTTCCAGCTGATAGCACTGAACAACACACACATTTAACTGTGGAAAATGTTGACCTCTGATTCCCGTTGAACGTCATTAATCCCCTTTAACAAAGACGTGTGTGTGTGTGTGTGTGTGTGTGTGTGTGTGTGTTTGCACAAAAATGGTTACTTCCTGCCTCTATTGTTTTCTGATTGGACGATAAAGGGTAATTTATGCGTCCACCTTCCTCCTGATTGGCTGAATAGATAAAAGTTAATTTATTTGTGTCTGCGTGCTGATTGGCTGATGTTTTGAAGGGGAAGAAATAGAAGGTCGCACCACCGCCAACACTTCCCACACAGATAACAGCCGACACTGAGGAGATGATGATGTGTTAACAACCAGAGACTGAACCTGCAGCTTAAAGACTGTTTTATTATTGATTAATAATTAGCGATTATTAACTGATCGGTTCATCATTTATTCATCATGTAACATCTTTGAGGTGAATCAACACGTCCTTTTATCTGAGATGGTTCAACCAGCAGACGTTTGACAGTTTTACAAAAAGTCCATTTGTTTTCATCAGTTAATTGTCTTTTTGCTGCAGCTGTAACAGGAAAATACAACTAATGTTCTGTTTCACCTTCATTACTGAGAAATCAGAGTTTCATTTGCATCAGACTCAGACATGTTCTCACAGATACAGGGTCCACTTGTCTAATGTCATATTTTAGAATCTCATAGTGATTTTATCTATTTGAATTTTTTGTCTTTAAATTCATCTCCCTGCTCATTAATATGTGTTTTTCTTCCATGTTCATGATTGTGTTTTATTTTTTAAACTGAGACTCAGAAACACAGAGCGAGACGTTGTTCAGTGTGAAAACAAAGTCCTGTGTGTTCTGGGTCCAGATCTGACACTGGTTTGGTGTCATGCTGTGAGTTTTATCTGTAGGAGCTGTGTTATGATAATGGACTGAGTGTGAGCTGATGGCGCACAGACAGAGCACTGACAGCACAGACAGCACTGACGAGACAAAAACACATGTTCACGCCACAAATGAAGAAAATCCAGACAGAAACACTCCATCACCTCCATGTTCAGTCTCCAGACTGTCCAGGTGAAGAGGGGAAGACACCTATGGGTGCAGCAACAACAGGTGCTGTCTGTGCCAACAATGTGAGATTCAGCCACAGGGTGTGAGGCTGCTGGAGGATCCAACATTCACATCACATTCACTGAGACCTGGACAGTTCTCACCTGCACAGACCGAACTGAACTGAATGTAGGATGGTTTTTATTAACGACATTTGAAGCTGAGACTTTCCAGCTGTTACGGCTTCATGTTCACATGATGATTTTGTTTTAAGAGCAGGATGCTGTCAGGAAGTACAGCCACAGTTTAAAAGCCGTACTTTAACCCCATGTTTGAAACCAGTGTGTCTGCTGTCCTCCAGGCAGTTGCTACCCCTGTCCAGAGACCGTGGAGGTCAGATGTAACTGCAGTTCCACGGTCTTGGTTGTTCCGTGTGGGCGAGAACGTAGCACCAAACCTCCTCGCTGCAAAGAGCCCTGCAGGTAAACACACTTCCTGTTTACCTTGTGAACTAATTTCCACGTCTGCCACAGGACTCAGGACTGTCTGTTCCACCGTCTCCTCCAGGTGTCCTCCGTCCTGTCACCACCCGACCAGGGAACCTCACCGGTGCCACCCTGGCCCCTGCCCCCCCTGCAAGCAGCTCTGCCTGCTGCCCCTGCCCAGCTGCAGCCACACCTGTCCACAGCCCTGCCACGACCTGGTGCTGGTCCGGTCCCAGCAGGTAGGGACCAGGCTGCCCCTGTTAGCTTAGCTTAGCATAAAGACTAGAAACGGTGTAAACTGTTAGCTTCTGTCCAAAGGCAACACAACAAAATGCAGTCATGCTGTCATCTTTTCTATTTTTATTACCTAAAAATAGAAAAGATATTTGTTGTCTTTGTTTTGAACAACAAAAGATGTTTAACAACTCACATCAGCTCCAACACTAAAGTGATCAACACAATAATCCATCAATAATTAGAATCCAATAATGTCAGATCTGCTGATAAACTCTTGAACTGACTTGTTTTTGTCTCCATCAGCAGCATCTTATCACAGTCGTCATTAATATGAAGTGATGTTTCCTGTTTCCTGTCGGTGACTAGATGATGTTTGTCTGAATGATTTTCTGTCTTCGTGACTGATGTGTGTTTAGGTTCAGTTGGCGGGTCCGTGGGAGCAGCTGTCTGAACCGGCCTTCGTGAAGAAAGCTCTGCCCTGTCCTCCGTGTCAAGTGCCAATACCCACGTAGGTCAAACCAGCAGTCAGAGAACAGATTCCCATCGGTTCTCACGTCAGGCCTGTTTTCACATTAGCGTCACACAGCAGGGGTCGGGATCGGGGTCACCTGTGGTTAATCACAGAGCGAGTTCAGTACAAACAAAACGATAGTACTGTTGGTTTTCTGCAGTTTTTCACATTAAAAGCCTGTTAGAAAAGGCAAAGCTGAAAGATCTTTAAAAAGTGTTGCTTCCTGTCTGTTTGGTTTAAAACGACCAATAGAAATGTGAGATCAGGAGAGAGAAAGACAAATTAAAGCTTTTCTCTCGTGAAGCCTGGTCCTTCATGTCAGAACCAAACTCCTCGGTCGTGTTAGTCACATGACTTCATTATCTCCACCTGCAAATCAGACAGGAAACAACACTAAAGGGCAGCAGTACACGTCCTGTTTACATGGTTGCAGTTTTTGTCCGTATCAGTAAGAAAACAACCCATTCATTTGTAGTATCAGTATATTTTGTCATGACTAAGGCTCAGAATAGTAAAGATATTTAGTTTGTACACACAGACACAAACTATTTTTACGTTAAAACCTCTGAAGATCAAGACACGTTCTCTTGTTCCTTAATATGATTAGAATTAAAGGAACAATCCGCTGTTTAACAGAGGATCATTGAATCCAGCTCAGCCCTTTATATGTGGAACAGTAAAAATGTTCTTCATGCCCTGTGACTGGAGGAAACAGGATAAAAGGACGTTTTATTCCCACAAACTTTCAGGGTGAAAAATCCTACAACACCCAGGATGCATTGCACCAAGTGCATCCAATTGTCCCGTCCATTGTAGTTTGGTTTAAAGCCAACTTCCTGTTGACAAGAGACGAGCTGTAATGGACGAGCTGTAATGGATTTTCTGCTGATCATTGAGGAAGGTTTTAGTCCTCATGGTGTCCAGGTTGGAGGTTTTTCCAAAGAGCTCTGCCCACAGGTCACACAGAGGTCAGAGGTCACACAGAGGAAAGATGACACACACACACACTCACGCTCACACAGGAGGCCGGATGGAGATCTGTGTGTTCAGGCTCAGTCGAACTGACACAGGTTTTGAGTTTTCCTCAACAAGAAAACAAACGTCAGAGATTCTCCACAGCTGCTGTTTGGTGTCGGCCACAGCAGGCCTCTAGGACTGTGTGTTTTCACAATAAAAGCTCCCATTTCTGGTGAGAAATACCTGAAACACACACAGTCAGCCATGTGTGTGTTTGTTGGCCTGGGTCTGACACAGACAAACACACACACACACATTTGGGAGTCGACTGCGTCACAGAGCTGCAGGCTGCTGGAAAACACAGCACGCACATGTTTTTTTTAATCTCAGGTCTAATGATCTGTGACAGCACCAAACCGCCCCAGAGTGTGTGTGTGTGTGTGTGTGTGTGTGTGTGTGTGTGTGTGTGTGTGTGTGTGTGTGTGTGTGTAGGGGGTCTGGCACCACATGGTGAGAACAAAGAGCAGTCATCTTCATTTACCCAGAAGTCATCACAGCGAGACTCAGACCTGCAGTTCAGTTTCAGGCTCTTCAGACACGTTTCCACGGTGATAAACTGAACCAGTCACTAAGACTTTTAACTCGGGCACAGTTGGTTTTTAATGATGGTCTGAGCAGCAGTGGATTATTCCTCTAAATAATCATACATACGTACTAACATATTACTGAGCACTGAGGCTTCAGTGGCTCCATGACTTCCCTTCAGATGTTTAGGTTGTTTAGGTTGGTCATGTCTACACACTGATACCTGTCGGCCAGGTGAGTCACAGCAGAGCCTGGTGTTAAAAACAGTTTGGATCACACAGGTGAATGAAGTGGGACAGTCATTCTTTGTGTTTGTGTTTCAGGGCCTGTTTTGGAGAACACGAGGTAAGAAACAGTCGCTGCTTCTTTCCATCCTGTTCGTCCCCATCACTCGTCCTCGTGTCCTGTAGCTCCTGTTGTTCCTCGTTTGTTCCTTTGGTGTCCAGCTCGTTGTCTCGTTCCCCTTCAGACGAGGTCGGGAAATAAAACTCTGCTCTGTGTGTGGATCAGGTCAGCCCGGTGCCGTGTCATCGCCAGGGCCGGTTCTCCTGTAAACGAGCCTGCGGACGACCTCTGACCTGTGGAAACCACACCTGCAGGAGGGAGTGTCACCTGGTTACCAACGGCAACAAGGTGACGACCTCGTTAGGGTGGATCTGCTTTATAAAAGTCATGTTGTTGCTGCAGCCATCAGAGGGTCTTGAAAGTTGAAGTGGACTTTTCTCATTTTCACTTGAAATGACTTAATATAAATCATCCAGGTTTATTATAAACCCTCCAGCCTGCTCAGATTGAATCGCCACCTCAGCAGGTGTGTCTTTGTCATAAAGTCCAACAGGTGGAGCAGGAAGTAAACAGAGTGACCTAAAGACTAATTCTAAACAAACTGAGTTGGTGATAAATGCGTGACATAAATAAATCTCTCTCTCTCTCTCTCTGCAGTGTGAGGTGTGCGAGGAGGGCTGCTCCAAGCCCCGCCCCCCAGGCTGCCCTCACACCTGCCCCCGCCCCTGTCACCCCGGCGACTGCCCCCTCTGCAGCCAGATGATCCGCCAGCGCTGCCACTGCAAGATCAGCATGCTCTACGTGGAGTGCACGTGAGTCCGTGCACGTACATACACAATGGTTTCCGTGGCAACGGCATCAGCATCATCATCGCCACTGACGACAGGAGTGACCTTTTGTCTCCTCCATTCATTCATTCATTCATTCATTCATCAGTCTGTGTACGTATTGTGTTCAGTGTTTGCTGCAGCAGAATCCACTGATTCTGTTCTTTAGGTCCAGGACACCTGAGACCCCCCCAGACCAGGGAGGTTTTTCTCTGTTTGGTGGTGAGAGATAACAACTTTACTGAGAACACAGTCAAAGTGTGTCTGGGGAAGACACAGAGTGACTGATGAGGAAAGAGTTTCCTTCTTCACACCAGTCACACCAGTCACACCAGTCACACCAGTTGCTGCTCAGTAAATAGATGCTGCTGGTTTCTACATTAATAAGTTTAAACTTGGTTCTTGTCTCTGATTGGTCGATATCAGTGCTGACGCCGATAAATCAGGCTAATATCAGCTCGGGTATTGGTCAGAGGTTTGGTCTCTCAGCATCTTCTCATTCCTCTCAGTCTGTTTACATCCTGCCCCACAGGTGAGACTGAGCTAATCCCTGACAGGTAAACAGCCAAACACAAACAAACAAACAAAATGTCTGTGTGTCTGCAGGAAGTGGACGTCGGCTGACGGGCAGACGAAGGTGGAGCTGGGCTCCTGCAACAACCAGTGTCCTAAAGAGGTACAGACTCACACACACACACGGTCCAGTCCTCAGGTCTGCCCCTCTTAGCCACCTCAGCCTGGGCCCCATTGCATCATGGTTAAAGTTGTTTATCAGACTCTGGAAGTGGAGTCAGCTGCCTCCCATTATTATTCCCAGTGTTTCCATGAGACCAGTTTCTGTCCGACGTCCTCTCTCCTCCTCCTCACTTTGTTCCTCTTCCTTCCCGATCAATAACCAATAATCTCACTGTAGCAGTAACACAATCCCACTGTTCACCTCAGAGTCTCCCTCTGTGTGTGTGTGTGTGTGTGTGTGTGTGTGTGTGTGTGCGCGTGTGTGTGTGTTCAGCTCTGTTTTCACAGTCTGCAGTAATTTAACCTCCAAAAAGCTTCAGCACACTCTTGTGTTTCTATCTTTGTGAGGACACTCACTGACATAATGCATCCCCAGTCCTTAACCCCAACCTGGACCTGGTTTTTAGCCGGGTCTGGTTCTAACCTGGTCTGGTTCTGACCTGACTCTCAACAGCTTTGATCGGTTAAAATAAGTTCAGACAGAGAAATAACAGAGGAGAGTGGAGGGAAAGTCCTGCTCAGCTCTTTAGCTTGGAGCTGTGTGGTCTGAGGATCCTGAGATCACAGAGCTGCACACACACACTTTTGTTTCCACTGAGCTCATGTTTCTGTAGCTGAACTCTGGTTATTCATCCTGCGTGTGTGTGTGTGTGTGTGTGTGTGTGTGTGTGTGTGTGTGTGTGTGTGTGTGTGTGTGTGTGTGTGTGTGTGTGTGTGTGTGTGTGTGTGTGTGTGTTACAGCTGAGCTGTGGCCATCGCTGTAAACAGGTGTGTCATCCAGCTGAGTGTGAGGAGAAATGTCAGCAGAAGGTGAAGCTGCGATGTCCCTGCAGGAGGATCAAGAAGGTACACACACACACACACACACACACACACACACACACACTAGCATGAGACACTGATGGCAAATATTGTTTATTGTCAGTTTGTGTGTCTAATTAATGGGTAACATTTAATTACAACTCTGTGTGCGTGCGTGTGTGTGTGTGTGTGTGTTTCAGGAGTTCCTGTGCTCTCAGTCTCCTCAGTGTGGTGTTCAGTGTGATGACACCTGCAAAGACCAACAGAGAAAAGTCAGCCAGGTAAACATACACACACACACACACACACACCTGTAGTTCACAAACACACACCTGTAGTCCTCACTCACACACACTTGGATACACACTAACCTGTGTGTGTCAATGTGTGTGTGTCCAGCTGAAGGAGGCGGAGCAGCGAGCAGCTCAGGAAGAGGAGCAAAGGAAGCTCCAGGTGAGTCAGGTGGTGGTTTATCTTTAGCCCTGTGTTTACAGTTTGACCTGTGGTTATTAGTTATTGACTGTTAATTATTGATTACTGGTAGTTTATTAGTGATCACTGATGGTTTATTATTGATTACCCGTCGTTAAAGCGTCTCCTCCCGTGTGCAGGAGGAGCTGGAGGCGTTCGAGAAGCGTCAGCAGCGAGGAGGGAGGAGGAGCAAGAAGCGGGGCAGGAGGGAGGAGGTGGATGATGACCAGAGGGCAGGGAGGTGGAGGAGGTGCGTCGCCTTCGTCCTGGTCCCGCTGGGTGGAGCTCTGCTGTCGGTCGCCGCCTACTACCTCCTGACCACGCCCTGAAGAGACGCATCGCTCCGTGATGGTGTCTCCGTATTTAGTTTCTCTGCTTCTCTGAATTGGTATTTGAGTTTTTCTAGTTTAGTTTGTTCCAGTCGATGTCGACTGAGTGGGATTTAACTTTTCAAACTTATAACGTCATCAGTCTTAACTATAAAGAAAGATCAGGTCACAGATTTTCCATCCAGACGAAATCAAAAACCAGCTCCAGCAGTGGAACCAGAGTCTGTAAACAGTGACGGCCGTTCTCAGAGTCTGGAGCTGGTTTTTGGAAACAGACAGGCCTCCCATTGTTGTTGAGGAAGAACCATGTGAGCCAAGTCAGCGGTGTGGTTCCCTGCTGGGTTTTTAATAGTCTTTGGACAACAATGGAGGTCTACGGCTCAGACCCATAAGCTGAACCAGGTTCTGGATTCACACACATTCATTGGTGCTGTCAGTCTCTGGATGGGATCTGGACTCAGTGACTGAAAAACGGAATCAGTTCCTGCTGCCTGTAAATGTCTGAACAGAAGCTGCAACTGTCAGTTCACTTCATTATTGATTATTCAATCGGTTGATTTGTTGGAATCAATGATTCGATCGTTCTGTAAAACAAAACATCGGTGCAGCAGTTTGGTTTCAAACAACCCGAGAGAAAACTGAACATTCTGCTTTGAGATGGGTCAGTCTGCAGATTGTCGCTAAAAGTCACTAAGTTTTGATGCCGGTGAAGATTTTTACATCTTAGTTTGTATAATTTAATAATTTAGCCTCATTTCTCTTGTTTTGTGTATTTTCTAGTTTGAAAATGAATTTTGAAACTGTTGAAAGTGGAAGTTAAAGGAAAAGTGATGTGGTAAAGTTTAGTTGAAGACGCCTCAGAGAACAAAACCATCACAGTGAAAAGGTTCAGTGGTGAAACCTTAAACATTTTCCGGCTGCTCTAAATTAATTTGTTTCTTTTTCTTTAAAATATTTGAAAAATAAACAGAATAAATGTGGTTTCACTGAACTGAAGGTTTGTTGTTCGGTTTCATTTCATTAGGTCCGATGTGAAATATTTAGAGTGATCTGTTATGAGAAATGGAATATAGTGTTCATTAATATGTTGTCATTAGTGTGTCATCACCAAAAGATACCAGCTGTTTCAGTGTCTTAGTCTCAGAATGAGCCTTTAAATCTACAGAGGGAGCGGGTCTCCTTTAACAGAGGCAGCCATGTTGTGCCATGCTTCTACAGTAGCCCAGAATGGACAAACCAGATTCTGGCTCTAGACAGGGAAACCTTTTGTTTTTAAGGTGATGACCTCTGTACCCTCCCTCACACCTGGAAATGAGGGCTGGGGTGTGATGGTTGGTCAGAAGGCTGCATTCTGCAATCTCACCACTAGGTGCTGCTAAATCTTTGACATTTTACAGGCTGCACCTTTAAATCTGAAACTGCCAGATTTACTGTATGTTTGTCTTCGTTAATTTAATGTGTCGGATTTCAGGAGAGTTTTGTGTAAAAATCAATTTTAAAGGTGGATTAGTTGATTTTTAGTCACGTGACTAATCCTTTGGCTTCTAGGGGTCCAACAAGGTCTGTGCCCCGGGGCCCCCCTGGAGTTAGATCCGGCCGTGCCCCAGTGCGACCGGTTTAAGCCCACAGGCACGAGGCTCCGGTACCGTTATCTTGTGTGTGTTTAATCCCGTGTTAAGTTCACGTGCACGCCACCTGAGCTGCGGCTGAGCGACACTGACCGTGGAGAGAGAGAGAGCGGGGGGCGGAGCCAGTGTCCCGTTAGTTACCGGTGCAGCTCGCGGGCATCACACAGAGGGATGATCTCGCGCTCAGCGGCGGCAGCAGCAGCAGGTCATGTTGTCCGCGCGGCGGGACACCTGCCCGCGTGTCACCTTCACCGGAGCTGCCACGGTGAGTGTCTCTGCTCCCCGGTGTTTGTCTGTCAGGCTGTCCGCGCGTTGTGTCCTTCACCGCGGCCGCTGCTCCGCTCCGTCCTCTGGTTCTCTGTCCTCCGTCCTCCGGTTCTCTGTCCTCCGTCCTCCGGTTCTCTGTCCTCCGGTTCTCCGTCTGTTCCTCAGCGTCTCCGTTTAACCTCCGATTATCCAGGAAACAGTTCGGGATCAGACGGACGGTCGGTGTTGTCCCGTTAAATCTGCTCGTTTCCAAAGCTCCGGGTCCCTGAACAGCGTTTGGCCCCAGGTAGTTCAGAGATCAATTTATATTAAGATGATCAGTTTGTATTGAGATGATCAGTTTGTATTGATAATGTGATCAGTTTATATTGAGATGATCAGTTTGTATTGATAATGTGATCAGTTTATATGAATATATATAAATATCTAATCATTAACCCAAGCATCAAACCCGCAGCTCCAGATCTAAAGTTACACAGATCAATATTATCCTCTTAAGACCTGAGCTCTGGTTTGATATTTTTTATTTCTCTTTGCTATTTGGGCTTATTGGAACTTGATAAGTATAAAACCTAAGCATGATATGGTAATATAACCCTAAATGTGATGTGGACGCATGTGGACGCATGTGGACGCCAGGTCCTAAGAGGTTACATCACTGTGCTTCAGACTCTGCTTTACGATGAATAGTCGATTAATCGATAGAATCAATAATATGATTTGTTCTGTTAATTTACTGATCAGTTTAATCCATTAATGAGAACAACTTTGTGGTTGCCAGGTTGGTGAAAATCCTCCAACACTTTTAGCTCTTTAACTCATTGGTGAGAGAAAACAGCTGCAACACATCTGGACCAAAATCCATCCAGGAACTACAGCTGCAGACCAGGTGTTGGTAGTTATCTGTTAACATGTAACTACAGGTTAGAACCTGCTGCCAAAGAAAAGTTAATCGATGTTTTTATCTTAATTGATAAACCAAATGATCAAATGGACGAGTCGACGTGATAAACTTCATCAACTCAGTTTCTGATGACGAAGGAATAAATTGATAAACAGGTTCAAACTGGTTTCGCTTTGTCAGTAACTGGTTAATTTCTTGTTTTTCTATAAAACACATCAATATCAATACACGTCTGGTTTATTGATTATTGTATAGATGATCATGTGTGAAGGTGAGCATTAGAAAATGTTATTGTATTTTTTATATAAAACATGATCTATCTGAACTGCCAGTGACCCTAACGATTGATCGGTGAATTGATCAGAAAGAAAGTCTCTGAATAGTTATTGTGTCTTACGATAACGAACTGAACATGATGTGGTTTTTAACGGGTCACGGGACATTTGACGGTTTTTTCACATTTGATTAATCAGATGATGAAAATCCAGCCCAGTTTGCAGGTTTAGTCTCGGTAACAGCTGGACGGTGTCTGTTTCAGATCTGATGTAAATAGATCAGAATAATTAAGACAATCAATGAATAAAACATTTCTGTTTTTGATGTTGCAGTTCTTCATGTGGAGCTGGCCTTCAAAATAAAAGTCATTCTTTAAGTTGCTCCCTATGTGTTTGTAGTTTTGTATTAGTTCAGTTTGTAGATCAACACATTTTTAGTTCAGCTGAACGGAAGGAAAAGGCTCTAACTAGGGTGGGTGTCTGGGTGGGGATGGGGGGGGGGGTCTGTTTATGATACGGTGCTGTGCAGATCAATCAATCAATCAGTGTATGGCACAGAGGGAGGTCCAGACAAACAAACAGTGTGCCGTCTTTAAAGGTGGGGGTTGCTGTGGTGTCGAGTGTCTGCTCCTCGTCATATCACTTCAAAAATAACCTCAACATGTCCAACGGAAACTCTGAGAGGACAGAACCACCCGGGTCACCCCCACCCTCGCTCCTTAAAAATAACCCAGGGTGGGTGGGGGTTTGAGCTGGCAGCCCCCCGCTCCTCTGATAACCTGGATTCAGCTGTTTGCATGAAGTCCACTGACTCTGAACTGTGTCCATGTGTCCTCCAGACTCCGGCTCGAGGACCTGAGACAGGGATGGGTGGGGACGCGTGTCCTCACAAGCTGGGATCCACCAATCACCTGCGACTCCTGTTCTACATCCTGATTCCCACTGTGAGCCTGCTGGCCGCCCTGCTGCTGCTCGTCCTGGCCCTCACTGGTACACACACACACACACACACACACTCTTGTTTTTTGTCAGACGATGATTAATATTAATGGATTTTATCACTTTTTCTCTTTGCTCTGCTTCTGAACTACCACTCCCATAATGCTGTGGGGATTGTAAAGAGTTAGGATTTGGTTGTGAGTTTAAACTGGATTTGTTCACATTCGGTCAAAGTGTCTCATTAAAGCAGCAGAACTGACTGTGACCAGCTGCTGTTTGCAGTGAACCCATGGGTGCACAGACAACTGTCCCTGGATCCCTGTGACGCTGAAGGAAACAGCAGGATTCTCAAGGAGGCTCTGCAGCCTCTGTTTGCTCTAAGTGGATTTATGGAGCTTTATTGTGGAGGGACAGCAGAGATAGACCCCCAGGAAGTGAAGGTCACGCTGAAACAGAAAATATGTGCATCATGCTTGTGTGTTCACAGTTGACTGAGGTGTGACTCAGAAGATGTGTGATTCTTGGAGCTTGTTGTGTTTGTGCTGAGCTAAGGTCTCGTATGTGGAGACGGCAGTGAGGAGGGTGTGAGGACGAAGGAGGAAGCAGAGATCTTAGGATGGATGGAAGCAAGAAAAACAGGAATGAGGAGGAAAAGATGGAGGGATGTGAGCAGACTGATGGAGGACAGTGTGTAGGAGGAGAGATGACACACACACACACACACACACACAGTTGTGTTAATTACATCACGTACGTGTGTGTATGGTGCTTCTTCTGGTTGCCATGACAGCGAGGACTCTCTCAGCCAATCAGAGTCAGGCTTACTGTGTGAAAGAATTTCAAATATTTACACAGGTAGTAAAACTGAGCAGCATCTGTTCGTCCACTCCTCCTTTTCTCTTCATCCATTTTCCTTTTCACATCCTCGTCTCACTTTGCTCGTCACCCTTTCACTTCCTGTCTTTGTCTCTTTTATCCTTCTCTTTCCTGCTGCTCCTCATGTTTGCAGCAAAGCCCAAACAAAAAGACAAAGCCCGTCGGAATAAGTGAAATTTACAGCCGTGGAGAAAGCAGCTTTACCACGCAGCGTGAGCTCTTTGTCTTCTCTTTTGTCTGCAGCTGTTTTCTGTTGTTTCAGCTCATCACACATACACGCACACACACACACACACACACACACACACGGTCTCTTCTCCCACCATTAAACATCTAATGGACTTTAAAGCCGCTCAGATCTTTGTTTCCCTCCCCCTGTGCCACCATCATCATCAACACACAGGAGGGAAACATCCACAGTCTCTTCACAGTGTCAGGCCTGCTGGGAAATCTGTACGATCAGTGTGGGAGCGATGGCGTTACCATGGGGAACGTTAAAACAGGCATCAATTCCTGATGTTCCAAACACCTGGAACATAAGGAAGGTTCTTCAGGCAGCTTTTCCTGTGCGTTGGGAGGTTGTCGTTTACGTACAGTACACCTGTTGGTTCTTTACATCACCAGCAGCTTCCTCAGTTTCTCTTGTGTTGCTGTAAAGAAGCACCTGAAGCCGTCTGACCCGGTGCATCACCTGTGGATCCATACAACATGGAGAATGTCCCTTTAATCTGCAGATTGTATTTACAGTTTCTATCTTATTTACATGCACATCTGTTGTGTTGCTGTGGAAACGTGTTTGTTGTTGTGTGTTTACATTGTGTCACTGACACGACTTCCGGGCTCCAGTGTCTGGAAAGCACAACCTCAGACCCACTGACCTGGATTTGTTTTTTAATGCCTCGCTGTGATTGGCTCAGCTGTTTGTGAGCGATGTGATTGGCTGAGAGCACATGTACAGTCATTAACCACAGGTGTTTCTTACCTGTGTCTTTGTCCCCAGGTATATTTGGCAACAGCCCCTTGGTCTCCAGCCCTCTCCCCTCCCCTGAGTCGGTCAACAATGGCGATGACCCTGGTTACCATGGCAACAGCACAAATCCTTCCCCTGCCTCCGAGACAGTAAACGTCACGTATTCGCAACAAAGCCAGGGCGACGATGGTGTGATCACACCTGCTGCTAGCGCCAGCGCTCCTCTGGCTTCCTCCTCTCAGGCCACGCCCACCCAGCCCTACACACAGCCTCCTGATTGGCTGACCTCTGTGACGTCACCGAGCACCGCCTGGCCATTCAGCACCACACCTGCACCTGACACAGGTAAACACGGAGGACGGGATATTCAGTGACAGTGTGACCACAAAGTAAAAGCAGGAACAGAAAAAGAAGGAGCAAGGGCTCATGGGAAATGTGGTCTTTGTTTTGCACAAGGTGGTAAAAAGTAGAACCTGCAGTTTTTTTTAATCACACAGTGGATTATCTATGTGTGTTATAAAGTAAATACACATCTGTAGATAAAGACAAGTTGAAAGAATAATACTTACAATGAATAAAGACTTAATTAATTAAGAGAAGAAGAGTATTGCTGGTTAGCTAATATTGCTTTCTGTATCAACACAGTAAATACACAGTGCTGGGGCTGTGGTTTTTCCAGCAGAGTCCGTGAAGGTGCAGTGTGAGCTGCAGGATGCCTCATCATCCTCACAAAAACTACAACTCCCACAGTCTGTAGTCTCTGTCCTGCTGTCTCTGTTATTGTTGTGTCCTTTTCTGTCAAACGCTAAAATCTTGTTAGTCTCATTACTGCAGATACCTGACGGGAGTGTGTGAGTGTGTGTGTGTGAGGGTGAGTGTGAGTGAGTGAAGCCAGATCTGAGCTGAATCCAGATCTACTGTCCTCTAATATCCTGACCTCTATGTGTGTGTGTGTGTGTGTGAGATGATAAATCGCTCATTCAGTTTCTGTTTTAAAATTCCTCTCGTCTCGTCTGGTCCTCCACTGTCCTTCAGTGTCTCTCTCCCACTCTGTCTCCCTCTCTCTCTCCCTCTGTATTAATGTGAAGTTGAGGTGAATGCTAATGAGCGTCAGTCTGTCCTGTCTTCTGATTGGACGCTGGGCGGTCACCAGACTACCTGGAAGTTTAACCTCCACACAGCAGTTAGCAGCTCCGGTCTGGTTTCCCTCAGCTTGGACCTACAGTCTAAAAGTAAAGAACCACAGACCCAGTGCAGGTCAATGAATTTCTAATAAAGCACAAAGTGAGAAGCTGTGACGAGTGTGAGCAGGTTGTGCATGTGAGTGAAAGTCTCATAAACGAGTTGGTAGAGTTTGTGTTATAATAACAGTTGTTGTTCCTCTGTTCAAAACCTGTAGTTACTGTAACCTCCTGTGTTTTTATGAAGTGGAATAAACAGGCTCAACGTTCCTGCTGAACCTGTAGCAGGTGCTGGTCCAGCTCTGTCCTCAGCTGGTATGTTTGTTTGTTTATTCCTGGGTATAAATAAACAGGAAGCTGTGTTTCTGCAGGAAGCTGTCAGCTGATCGTGGAGCCTCAGTGTCACATGTTGCCCTACAATCAAACATGGCTGTCCTCGTCCACCGCCGTGGTCAAGAGCTCAGAGGTCGACATGTTGCTAAGGTAACTGTGTGTGTGTGTAACTGAGTCCAAACCCATCCAGAGACCGACAGCGTAATGTGTGTGAATCCAGAACCTGGTTTAGCTTATAGGTCTGTACCTCCATTGTTGTCCAAAAGTGCATGAACCTGTGTGTGTGTGTTGCAGGTTCTTCAGCTACCTCGGCAGACTCTCATGCTACAAACACATCATGTTGTTCGGCTGCTCGCTGGCGCTGCCCGAATGTATCGCCGCTGACGGCACACACGGCCGGTAAACAATCCACCCTGAAGAGGAGTGACCATCATTTTTACATAAATCTGTAGTTTACGTTATTTATTCCTGATACTAAAAAGTAATAAAAGTATAATAAAAGTCATTTTTGTGCTCAGTACTTGCTACTAAAGTAGTGAGGAGGTGACAGGTAGAAATGTCCTCACTGTGATGGTTCAGTCCTGGTCCTCACAGAGATGCGAACGTTGGAACACGTGTGTTGTCTCAGCTGTTCAAATGACGTGTGTGTGTTTGGAAACTGTCCAGGCCAAGAATAACAGCGTCACACACACTCTGAGACGCCTGACCTCAGGCAGGAGCATCATGGGAGTTGGTGTTAATGTGCTCTGTGATGTGTGTGCATGCAGACGGGTCATGCTCCCCTGTGCGTCGTTCTGCGAGGCGGCGAGGGAAGGCTGCGAGCCCGTCCTTCAGATGTTCAACGCCTCCTGGCCTGACTTCCTGCGCTGCTCGCAGTTCAGCAACGCCACCTCTGCTTTGTCACCTCCATCATCATCATCATCACCATCATCATCATCATCACCACCCATGACAACAGCAGGCCCCGCCCCCCTGGCCTGCTTCACGCCAAGACAGGTCAAAGGGAAACACTGTGAGTAAAAACACACACACATGTCAAAATCTAAACGGATCAGCTGATGTGATGACATCGCTGTTCTATCCTCTTCCTGATTGGTCGGCAGCTGTGTGCGGCGGGAAGGACCACTTCCTGTGTGCGACGGGGATTTGTGTCCCTCAGAAACTGGTGTGTAACGGCTACAACGACTGTGATGACTGGAGCGATGAAACACACTGCGGTAAACACACACACACACACACACACACACACACACACACACAGTGTATTGTGTTCTGTGTAAATAGCAGTGGGAGTTTTCAACCTGTTGCCGTAGCGATGTGTTTACAGGTGACCGAGTGGATAACAGGGCTGGTCGTCACGGTGATGTAAGAAGACTGTAGGGTCTATGACTCTCGCCCTCTGACTGACTGAGGCCAAATAAAACCATAGAACTCTAAGACAAGCAGGGAAAGAAATATCAGATAAAATATGAGAGAAAGGAACTGACACAAAATGGGACTGAACAAATACAGATGAAAGAGAAAAGAAAATAAGAAAAGCGTGAATTAAAACAGAAACACTCCATGTGACAGAATATGATCAAATAAAAAAACACGTGACTCTGTCTTCAGTCTGCACAGATGCAGAGTTTCGGTGTAACACCGGTCGCTGCCTGTCGCCCTCTCTGGTCTGTGACGGTTACGACGACTGTGGAGACCTGAGCGACGAACTCAGCTGTGGTCAGACACACACACATTCATTTCCATGAATACACATGGTGGTACTATTTTACTCTGACAGTACTGCATGTGTACCTCACAGAGACAGTACAGCAGTATTACTTTAATCACCTGCATTTATTTCTGTGTGTGTGTGTGTGTGTGTGTGTGTGTGTGTGTGTTTCAGTGTGCGACCCGGCTCGTCATCACCGATGTGGAGACGGCCGCTGCGTGTCCAGGGACTGGCTGTGTGACGGAGACCACGACTGTCTGGACAAGAGCGACGAGCTCAACTGCTGTGAGTTACAGAACAACGAGTCAGACTCGTGTCTCGAGTTCCCACCTCGGACTGAGACATGGCGGAGTGAGAGACCTGAGTCAGACTGATGAAGTTAACTCTTGTGTCAAAGCTGAACACAGCTCGGGTATTTGTTTAGTCCCAGTAAATCTGTGTGTGTGTGTGTGCGTGTGCGTGTGTGTGTGTGTGTGCAGCGTGTAAGAGTCAGGGTCTGCTGGAGTGCAGGAATGGTCAGTGCATCCCTTCTGCGTTTCGTTGTGATGGAGAGGACGACTGTAAAGACGGCAGCGATGAAGAGCACTGCAGCAGAGAGCAGAGTGAGACATCTGTCGGCTTCACACCATCTCACACCTGTTTGTCCGTCTCCTCTCACCCACAGTTACCTGAGTGTGTGTGTGTGTGTGTTTCAGATCAGGGTGTGTGTGTTCCTGGTCAGCCCAGCTGTATCTCCACTTCCTGTCCGTCGGTGTGCACAGGGGGCAGTGCGACCTGCGACCCCCGACATAACCACAACAGCAACTGCAGTGAGTCCTCATCAGAGACTTTTAAAAATAAAAGTCCAGAGTCCAAAAAAAGCACAATCCCTGGGTTATATAAGAATCGTTTCCTGATTATTGCATCAATCAAATGTTTAGATGTTCAGGATTCAGTAATGATTGTCAAGACGAGGCACGAGGTCCCAGACAGGAAAAAAAATCAAAACTAGAGTACACGTAGCTCAAAATGGACTCCAGTACAGTAGAGTCCTGGTCTTGATCCTGCTCCTGACTCTGGTGCTCTGTGACCCAGCTCGCTGTGAGCCCATCAGCCTGGAGCTGTGCATGAACCTACCCTACAACCTGACCAGCTACCCCAACTACCTGGGCCACCTGTCCCAGAGAGAGAGCTCCGTGTCCTGGGAGTCGTCCCTGTTCCCCGCCCTGGTCCAGACCGGCTGCTACCAGTACCTCATGTTCTACGCCTGCACACTGCTGGTGCCGAAGTGTGACCCAGTCAGCCTGCAGAGGGTCCCGCCCTGCAGGTCGGCTACCAGTTTGTCTGTTAAGTCTTCAGGTGTTGGTTAGTCAATGACCAGGACTAACTAACTCTCCCATTGTGCCCTCTTGTCTCTCTCCCTGCAGGTCTCTGTGCCGTAGTGCGAAGGAGAAGTGTGAGTCTGTGCTCGGCATTGTGGGATTGCAGTGGCCTGAGGATTCAGACTGTAGTCAGTTTCCAGAGGAGGGAGGAAACACCACTTGCCTGCTGCCGGAGGCCGGAGTCGATGGTACTGGGCCTCATGACGCCGACCTTTAACCCCCCCATGTCGACATCACTGTCCCATTTTAATTGTTTCCTTGTCCTTGTTGGTGTTTTTGGCATGTTGCCATGGTGACAGAGTGCTCCCCCAGCCACTTCAAGTGTCGGTCGGGCCGCTGCGTCCTGGCGACCAAACGCTGCGACGGACACCTGGACTGTGACGACAACAGCGACGAGGACAACTGTGGTGAGACGCACCTTTCAAAATAAGAGTCTCCACCAGCACGACTACAGCACTACCAGTGTCAGGTGTGGTACCACATGGTCACCTGTGTGTCTCGCGCAGGCTGTTCTGAGCGCGCTCTGTGGGAGTGTCCGGGCAGTAAGGTGTGCATCAAAGCCAGTATGATCTGTGATGGATTCCCAGACTGCCCCCTGCTGGTGGACGAGGCCAACTGCTGTGAGACTCACTCACTGTTACCACACTGCACATTAGTACAAGTACAGCACAGTACTACTAGTACTATCACTTATTGTTATTACACCACACTACTATTACTACAAGTACACGCAGTTTTATTACTGTTCTTATTTTAATAATATGTTGTGTTTTTGTTTATTTGGATTATTATTATTTTATACATGTTGTCAGTGTTTTAGATTATAATTGTTATTGTATTGATCGATCGTGTTATTAATCAGCCATGTGCAGGGACAACGAGCTGCCCTGTAACAACCATCAGTGCGTTCACCGGACTCGGTGGTGTGATGGAAGGAAGCACTGCTCCGACAGCTCGGACGAATGGAACTGTGGTACCGCGTGCGCACACACACACACACACACACACACACACACACACACACACACACACACACACACACACACAAATTTATTTTAAGGCAGTGTTACGTCCACCAACATGGGTTCTGCTCTCCCTGTAGTGTCCCTGTCCGACCGATCGGGTTCTGTGTTGACCGTGTTCAGGACGGCAGCGGAGTACCAGGTGTGTGCGGACGAGTGGAACCACGAGCTGAGCAGACTGACCTGCAGCCAGCTGGGACTAGGGTAAGGTCAGTAACACACACACAGCACAAACACGACTCTGTGAACGTGGGACAGATTCAACACACCTGTGGTCTGTGTCTCTGCAGGGTCCCCTCCTCCGTTTCCATGGTCCCTGACCAGCCCGGAGTCCCGGGCCGCCGCCGCTGGTTACACGTCCATCCTGAGTGGCACCTCAGGAACGGCTCAGCACTGCAGGCCCGGCTGGAGAAGAGAAGGTAGAAACCCAGTTAGAAGCCGAGGAGGAACCGGTTCTGTCCAGACTATAAATGATACTTTATGTTGAAAATCTCCATTTTAATAAAACTTCAAAGCTGCTTTTTTAAACCTGCTGCTGTAATGACTCTATTACTGTGTGTATATGTGTTTGTGTGTGTGTGTGTGTGTGCGTGTGTGTGTGTGTGTGTGCGTGTGTGTGTGTGTGTGCGTGCATGTGTGTGCAGTCATGCGTGTCATTCCAGGAGGAGAGTATCTGTCCTGTGCACCAGAGAAGGTAAACCCAGCTCCTGTTTTAGTTCCAGCTGCAGATAATTAAACCTGCGTGTTAATCTGTGGTTTCAGGGTCTCTTTTGTCTGGGGGTTTGTGGCTGCAGCTCTAATCCACGATTTCTCTCTGTCTGTCAGAGTGTGGGCTCCGTCCGGCCGTGGGCGTCCACCCTCAAAGGAAGAAGAGGATTCTGGGAGGGCGTGTGTCCCGGCAGGGGGCGTGGCCGTGGCAGTGCTCGCTGCAGAGCGGTCAGAGCGGACACGTCTGCGGCTGCGTCCTCATCGCCCCGAGGTGGGCTCTGACCGTCGCACACTGCTTTGAGGGGTGAGGCAGGCGAGGTGGAGGGGAGGAGGGTGGGGGTGTGACTGTATTGTTCTGACGTGTGTCTGCTCCAGGAGGGAGAGTGCAGACCTGTGGAAAGTGGTGCTGGGTCTGAACAACCTGGACCATCCGGGAGTCCACAGTCAGAACCGACGGGTGCGCTCCATCATCGTGCACCCGCGCTACAATCGGGCGGTGGTGGACTACGACATCAGTGTGGTTCAACTGGACTCCGAGGTCAGGGACACTGAGACAGAGTACTGGTTCCCAGCAGAGACGGGACGGTACTGATAGAATACGATGTTGTGTTTGCAGGTGGAGGAGACGCTGCTGGTCAGACCGGTGTGTCTCCCTCGGCCAGGCCAGCTTCCCTCACCGGACTCCTACTGCTACATCACCGGCTGGGGTCACATGGGCAACAGGAGTGAGTACACTGTTCTTCTTCAGTGTCCACATCCCAGCTGCACTGACTCAGTCCTGATGTTCCCAGACAGACCAAACCAGCTGGTCTCAGATCAGATCTGGGCCACTTGTATATGTAGTCCTAGATCCGGTATATGTGAACAGTGTATGGTACTTTAGCAGAGACAGCTTTGTGGACTACATTAGTGAGTGTGTGCGTGCGTGTGTGTGTGTGCAGTGCCCTTCAAGCTGCAGGAAGGGGAGGTTCGGATCATCTCTCTGTCCCAGTGCCAGTCTTACTTCGACATGAAGACCATCACTCCCAGGATGCTTTGTGCCGGTTATGAGGCTGGAACTGTCGACTCCTGCATGGTAACATCTGCACCCACAGCTGCTCGGCGTCACTGACTAACTGCTGCCGTACTGACAGGGGTTCAGGCCAGCAGGGAGACCAGGGGGCATCACAGAGCTAGTTTCAGGTTCTTGAAAGTCCTTGGCACCAAAAGGCCATATTGTAGTGAGCAGACACTTTCAGCTGCTGGAAGCTCAGTTGTTATTTTGCTGCAGTAGCTTCATGTTGTCAGTCCTCCAGCACTCGATGAATGAACATCCATCCAGTGTCTTTATTAAAAACTGGATCAACTACAAAAAGTGTTTCCAACAGACTTTCAGCCTGATGTTCAGGCAATAAAACAACTTTAGTTTGGATTTTTACTGATTCCTGAACCAAATACCGTCTCAGTGCTCAGGTGATTAAAGTGTGTGTCTGTATGTGTGTGTCTGCGCCTGTGTGTGTGTTCAGGGCGACAGCGGTGGCCCGTTGGTGTGCGAGGAGGCCGGCGGTCGCTGGACCCTGTTCGGCCTGACGTCGTGGGGCAGCGTGTGCTTCAGTAAAGTGCTCGGACCCGGAGTTTACAGCAACGTGACGCATTTCACCCCCTGGATCCAGCAGCAGCTCTACATTCACACGTACCTGAACGACTGACGCACGCACACACACACACACACACACACACCTGCTTTCATTCCAGGAGGAAGTGATGTCACCATGAGTCACACACCTGCGGTTCCTCTACCTGTGCCTATATCTGTCCTGACGCCTTTAGACGCTGACGGCTGTACGAGCAGCAGCATAAACTACAGACACTGAGTAGTAAACGAGTAGAGCTGTTGTCGACACACAAACATCACACACACACACACACACACACACACACACACACACACACACACACACACACACACACACACACACACATAAAAACACACGTATGGAAGCAAAAAATGTTCAGTTTAGTGAAGAACAACGAAGATTTATGGGCAGATAAACTGTCAGAAGAAGGTCTGAAGTATAAATGTATAAATACCAGTAAAATCTTAAGTTTTCAGTAAAGTACAGTAGTACACACAGCAAAAACGTACTTAAGTATATCAAAGTACAATTAGTTATTATGCAAAAATGCTCCTTTCGAGTATAATCGATAATTATGCATCATATTTTATTCTGAGTTTCTCATTTTTTACATATAAAATCTTAGTCTGGAAAACAACCACCTACCAGATGAAGGTAGATGAGTAGAATAATGAAGTATAAAAGTCAATATAAGTACAAATGCCTCAAAAGTAGTTTTTGAGATATTTGTACTTTGGACAAGTTTGAATTGAGAATCTTTTCACATACAAAATTTCAGTAATTGAAAAAATAATGACATTAAATATTCAGTATGTAAATTCAGTTTATTATCGTCCTTCTCTGCTTCCATGACCAGGTTTTAGTTTGTGTGTAGTTTAACTACAGCAGTAGCTCAGAGGAATCAACTTCCTGATGTTTATCACCTTTATCATAATCAGGCTTCGGTTTATTGTCACGTTAATTCTTCGTCTGCATTGATGTTTATTATCATGTTCAGGCGTTCAGCGCTGAATTTCTAAAAGCTGCTAGCTAAAACAGACCAGCTGAGCACTCAGCTTCCCACAATGCTTCACTCTATAGTGCCTGTACTTAACTTAGCTGTAAAAAAAACAAACAAAAAAAACAACTTTGTACAATGTCGTACTGTGTGAGTGTGAGATGGTGAGAAGTTTTTGTTGCTTTAAATAACATGCTGGCAACTTATTTGGGCAACTTGTAATAACATTAATCAATTTATCAACATATTGGGTCACGTTTTATTTACCTTTTACCTCAAACAGACCACCTGAAGTATTTGATCTAAATAACCTGTGTACAGTCCATGACCAACACAAACAATCATTACATGTATTTACCAGATACTGATAAACAGAAGGTCTTAAAGTAAAAAGTTACCAATTTTAATCTATAAATGTTCTTAACACGAGTCAAAATGAAGTGAAAAAGGTCTTAAGACACACCTGCTCCATGCTGCTAATGTAGATTAGCATTGTTAGCCAGTGTTAGCAGCTGTTTGTAAAACTGTAGTCTGAACAACCCGGTGGCGCCATTTTCACCTTAGCTAAATGCTAGTGTTGCTAGTTTTCCCGCAATAACCTGCAGACGCCTTAAACAATTAACTGCCACATTAGCGCCAGCTAGGAAGAAGCACAATCGTCGCATATTTCCAGTATAGATTAATAGTGTGATCTCATAATGTTAGCAGAAGTAAGCTACGTCAACGTTTGCTACGGTTGTATGAAGTATTTTGGTGAAGCTGTGTAGTTTTAACAGTAGTACTTTAACTAGACAGTATAGTTAACGTTAGTTAGCAGCCTGAGCTAGCACAGAAAAGTAGCTGTCAGATTAGCGTTAGCCATGATGTAAATAACTGCTAACTGCTAATGTTAGCGGAGTTGGCTTCTCAGTCGACCCCTAATTTGTTTGGAGACTGGCAGGTGTGGAGTCAACACAAAGTCTGCACAACTGACCTGTGTCAAAATAACAGACCATAATATTCAAATATCTGAGTCTTGTCTTAATAGTTTTGAGTGTTAAAACCTTCATACATTCGTTTTAATTTGAGAACGCCAACATGAAACCTGCCAGAATCCACTGGTCCGATTCACTTTAAGGTCCACAGATGGTTAGAAAGGTAAAAACCGTTCTATACAAAGGCTCATTCAGGAGACACGAGCCCGACCTTTGACCCTTAACAGCGCGTTTGTAACGCAGTCGAAGAGTTGCCCAACAAATTGCCGGTGTGTCCTCCATGTTGACGCGTGACTGACACCAGAACATTCCAAGTGGTTGTTGTTGTTTTGGTTTTTTAAGAGTATTTTTCTACAGCTTTTTGTATGTCATGCTCACTACACAGGACTGTTGGTGTGTGTGCCGACGTGCAGACGTTTGTTCGGCCTGTGTGTGCGAGCTCGTGATGTCACTCTGATTTAGCTCTGTTGCCATGGCGATGAGGGGTGCTGGGTTTAAAAGCTTCCTGAACAGACTGTGGTGTTTTCTGTGAACAGTCGCTCTTTGGTTTGTGTCACTGTGTATCCCACCAATAAACCTGTACACACACTCTGTCCTGCGTGTGACTCACAATCACTGGACGTTCGCTCTGTTTCCACTTCCTCTTCCAGAAACAAGAATAAACGACGGACATTTTTAGATTCACGTGTGTTTTTAAAGGTTTTTATACGGCCGAGTTCAGACTGTGGAGTCTTAGCATCACAGTGTCGACCATGGCTGCTTTAAATCTGCATCTGTCATGTGATACGTGTCTGGTTGGTCCTGATTGGACCCCTCATGTTAAGGTGAGACCGAAACCTGAATGAATTAAGTGAAAAACAACAAAAACAACCTCACAAACTAAAAGTGACTGCAGATATTCTCAAAACAACCAGAAAGTGACACCGAGAAGACACAAACAAACACAGAACAGACTCACAATGTGGTTTTGTATCTTGGCTCTGGTTTCTCAGACCCCCCTCTGTTAGATGATGGTGTCCAGGGGCCTGTTGTCCTATAACGTGTCCAGGCCTGTGGAGCAAACGGCAGCTATTTACTGACATTATCCACATTAGAATATTGAAACCTGTTTATTTGCTGTTAAATCATTTCGATATGACCAATAATCATCACCTGTCAGTCACCTGTGAGGTGTGTTAACAGCAGGTGCACCACATGTGCGCACACACTGACACACACACGTCTTATTATCTGGATGATAATAAGACGTGTGTGTGTGTTACAGCCTGGTATTAATGCAGGCGACACTGTGACAGCGACCCGTGTTCCCATAATGCCAGGGTTTATACAGCCTGTCTCATCCTCTAGTGACACACACAACAGAGTCTAAACACACTGTTATTAACACACACACACACAGAGACACACACAGACACAGACACACACACAGACACACACACACACACACTGCCTGATGCCTCGTCCATGACTAAGTTGTCATTTGTCTTTTCCTCTTTGTCCCAGTCACACAGTCTCTGGACCAGCCCAAGGTAAGAAAGTTGGTGTGTGATTGTGTTTTACAGGAAAACTCTAATAATTTGAAGTACTTTATATACTGCTGGGTATCTGACATTAACTACCTTATATACTTCTAATTTGAAGTACTTTATATACTGCTGGGTAGCCGACGTTAACTACCTTATATACTTCTAATTTGAAGTACTTTATATACCGCTGGGTAGCTGACGTTAACTACCTTATATACTTCTAATTTGAAGTACTTTATATACCGCTGGGTAGCTGACGTTAACTACCTTATATACTTCTAATTTGAAGTACTTTATATACTGCTGGGTAGCCGACGTTAACTACCTTATATACTTCTAATTTTAAGTACTTTATATACTGCTGGGTAGCCGACGTTAACTACCTTATATACTTCTAATTTGAAGTACTTTATATACCGCTGGGTAGCTGACGTTAACTACCTTATATACTTCTAATTTGAAGTACTTTATATACCGCTGGGTAGCTGATGTATCTACCTTATATACTTCTAATTTGAAGTACTTTATATACCGCTGGGTAGCTGATGTATCTACCTTATATACTTCTAATTTGAAGTACTTTATATACCGCTGGGTAGCTGATGTATCTACCTTATATACTTCTAATTTGAAGTACTTTATATACCGCTGGGTAGCTGATGTATCTACCTTATATACTTCTAATTTGAAGTACTTTATATACCGCTGGGTATCTGACGTTAACTACCTTATATACTTCTAATTTGAAGTACTTTATGTACCGCTGGGTAGCTGACGTTAACTACCTTATATACTTCTAATTTGAAGTACTTTATATACTGCTGGGTAGCTGACGTTAACTACCTTATATACTTCTAATTTGAAGTACTTTATATACTGCTGGGTAGCTGACGTTAACTACCTTATATACTTCTAATTTGAAGTACTTTATATACCGCTGGGTAGCTGATGTATCTACCTTATATACTTCTAATTTGAAGTACTTTATATACTGCTGGGTAGCTGACGTTAACTACCTTATATACTTCTAATTTGAAGTACTTTATATACTGCTGGGTAGCTGACGTTAACTACCTTATATACTTCTAATTTGAAGTACTTTATATACTGCTGGGTAGCTGACGTTAACTACCTTATATACTTCTAATTTGAAGTACTTTATATACCGCTGAGTAGCTGTTGGATGATGTGTGTGTTTGTTTCAGATGATGGATGAAGAAGCCACAAAACGTTACTGTCGGCCGAGCGATGACGGCCAAACGCAGAAAGAAGCTGAGGTACAACTGTTCTCACATTCAGACAACAACTGATCCAGATGTGGTTCACACCTGGATCAGTTGTTCCTCCTACGCCCTGCAGGTTAATTCAGAGACCCAGGTCTTTGCCCCAGTTCAGTTTCTCTTCATAAATATCTGCATTTTACCTCCAGTGTGTGTCTGTATCTAAAATAAAGTTCACTTCCTGACTTGATTTCATTCAGTCTGGAAAATTGATTTATTGCCTCTCAAAGATCCAAAATACTAAGTTAGCTGTCGTTAAGGGGGAATTCTGTAATATCACTGATTTATTTATGTAACACTGTCAATGCCGAGGATTTTTACTGAAGGAAAACCCCAAACGCACACACACACACACACACACACACACACACACAGGTGCAGCCCTTTGTTCACAGTCTGTCCCTACATGTTTCCTGTTTAATGATTAAGTCTCATGTTTCTGTGGTGCAGAGTGACACTAAAGTCCAGGTCACACATGAGGACAGAGACATTGTCATCCTGCCACAGAGGACGACGGAGCAGCAGGACAACGACGCCCAGGTGAGTGGGCAGGAACACACACATACATGTAACACACACACAGAGCTATTAATAGAAAGTAGAAGTGTGTGTGTGTTGTTGTTGGTTAAACTCAGGGTGTCTCTGTAATCACTAAGTCCAGCTGCACATTACAGGGACAGTGTCAGTGCTTCTGTCTCGAGCCCAAACCACGGAGGAAACAGTTTGTTGTGCAGACAGACTGGACACGATGGTTTCACTGGATTCTCAAGACATAAAGTCCAAAGCAGTGGAAGAAGTTGCTGCATCAGCATGTGTGCGTGTGTGTGTGTGTGTGCATTTATAATGTGTTTATTATGTGTGTGTGTGTGCATGTGTGTGTGTGTGTGTGTGTGTGTGTGCGTTTATAATGTGTTTATTATGTGTGTGTGTGTGCATGTGTGTGTGTGTGTGTGTGTGCGTTTATAATGTGTTTATTATGTGTGTGTGTGTGCATGTGTGTGTGTGTGTGTGTGTGTGCGTTTATAATGTGTTTATTATTTGTGTGTCTACATCAAGATGGTGGCCTCAGACTCGTCCTCCTGTGCTCAGTGTTGTATCAGTCGGATGTCCCGTTGTCCTCGACCTCAGGGACTCTTCAACCTTCTCGTGACTAAAGGTAACGGACTGTGTTAGTGTTTAACGAGTCCTCCAGTCCTCGTCCTCACTGGACGTGTCAGCAGACCACAGTGTCCTGACTGGAGGAAGTGAAGACCTGTCAGCAAAGTAAAGTTCCTGAGAGGGTTTAGTTCTTCTTAGAGCCTGGGGGGGCCACTGTAGGAGAGGTCAGAGTGCGGTGAGACCTTTCCTCAGCCTCATGTCTTTGACTGTGTGTGTGTGCAGTGTGTCTGTTCGCGCTGCTGTTCGGAGTCGTCTGGTCCATCACAGGAGCTGAGTGTTTACCTGGAGGGAACCTCTTCGGCATCGTCATCCTCTTCATCTGCTCTGTGCTCGGAGGGAAGCTGATGGGCATGATCCAGCTGCCCACCCTGCCCCCCTTCCCTCCACTGCTCGGTACAGCCCGGTCTAATCTAAAGTATTCTGATGTGGACTCGTCTGGATCCAAATATGAACTCATATATTATAACCAGTCCAGTCAAGCTTGACCTGATTAAACTGAGCTAGTCCAATTCAATCTGATGCGGCCTGGTCTAAGGTAGTCTTGCTTGGCCTAACCAGTCAAACAGTGTAATCTAGTCTAGATCAGCCCTAACTAAGTCCAGTCTATCAAATCCTGGACTGCTATGACTGTCTAATCCAGTCTGCACATCAACTGAATCTTATTACTTTAATTTTAATCTCATCCTGTTTGTACTTCTGTGTGTGTGTGTGTGTGTGTGTGTGTGTGTGTGTGTGTGTGTGTGTGTGTAGGTATGTTGCTGGCAGGTCTCGTGTTGCGTAACGTTCCCTACATAACGGACGCCGTCTTCATCGACACCCACTGGTCTGCAGCTCTCAGGAACATCGCCCTGTCAATCATCCTGACAAGAGCCGGGCTGGGCCTCGACCCATCGGTACAAACACACTAATGTGCACTGCGCGTGCACACACACACACACACACACACACACACACTGACCGTGCTGATGCACTTCCATAAGTTTGTATCTGTGTGTGTCTGCAGGCTCTGCGCCGTCTGAAGGCGGTGTGTGTGCGTGTTGCGATCGGCCCCTGCATGATGGAGGCCTGTGTCATTGCTGTGGTTTCTCACTTCCTGCTGGGTCTGCCCTGGGTGTGGGGCTTCGTACTGGGGTAACACACACAAACACAAAGCGCAGACAGCACACACACATCATTACAAATATATGGACACTGTGGGTTTATTGTGTGTGGGACTTTAGGAAAGTAATTGGACCGGTGTGTGTAGGTTTGTCCTGGCTGCAGTGTCTCCTGCTGTCGTCGTCCCTTCGATGCTGCTGCTGCAGAGAGAAGGACTCGGGGTGGAGAAGGTAAAACCTGCCACTGCTCCACACGTCAGATGGGTCTCAGGTGACTCTTGACCACCAGGGGGAGCTGGAGGAAAGATGAGCCAGCCAGTGTACACATTACACCTTATGTGTGTAGGACATTAGAGCCACAAACATGACCCACAGAACAACAACTTAAAGAACTTCTTTAAGAACCATAAACAGAACCACCTGAACCTCCTCAGTAACAGGAGCCTCTTAGAGAAAGTCGATCCTCCTCACTGGCCATTTCCACACACTGGCCTTCAAATCCTCATCCATGGCCGTGGGTCATCAGGAAAAGACTCACTACAAGAACCTTAGCAATGACACATATTCCTTCTGGAAGAGGAACCGACCGTGATAACAAGAACCTCCTACAACATAAGAACCACTAGAATATGTAAAGAAGTCATATATAATAATAATATAAAGTGTTTACAAGAACCACTTATAATACTACTCCTAGAACCTCCTCAGTAATCACAGGAACCATCTAGATGTTATCTAGGCCCTTCTTGCTGACCATGGGAACGTCCTTTCTAACTACAATTCTAATTGATGACTCTGATCACCCAAAGTAAATCTAAAACCAATTCAGTCAACTTGAGAACCTTGTCAAGGGCCTCTGGAACCTTCAGTGTTGGTAAGAACCTGATATAGCAACTTTAAAGTCCCGGTCAATATGATGATGACCTAAACATCCTCCCCCAGGTTCTTCTCAGGTAACAAAAGCGCCTAAAGGACCTTGAAAATCTATCTAAAACGTTCCCCATGGACAGTGAAACCTCAGCAAAAACACATTTAAGGTTCTAATATTCTAATATTCTAATGCTGTATTGTTGTTGTTCAGGGGATTCCCACCCTCCTGATGGCTGCTGGGAGTTTTGACGATATTCTGGCTATAACCGGATTCTCTACCTGCCTTGGAATCGCCTTCTCCACAGGTGAGAGAACGTGTTCTATTTTATTCATTTCTGCTCTACTCTGTTCTATATGCTGTTTGTTCGTTCTTGTCCTGCAGGTTCTACGTGGATGAACATACTAAAGGGGCTGCTGGAGGTGGTAGGAGGGGTCATAGCTGGGCTGGTCCTGGGTCTGTTCTTGTGCTGCTTCCCCAGCAAAGATCAGGTTTGACGTTGGTTTTTATTATGTTTCTTTATCAGAACCAAAATTAAATCAAATTTGATCTTTTCGTATGAAACTCTTTTCATCCACCCAGTAAGCAGAGGGCATTTCTCCTTCTGTCCCCTCCAGGAGGACCTGGTGTTGAGAAGGACTCTCATGTTGTTGGGTCTGTCAGTATTTTCCATCTTCTTCAGTCATGTGATTGGTTTTGCTGGAGCTGGTGGACTCTGTACACTGGTGCTAGCCTTCCTGGCTGCACTGGGCTGGGAAACCAACAAGGTACCACACATCAGACCAATTCTAATCCAGATCAAACATGGATGTGACAGCAGAATCAGCTAAATCCAGAAGTATGTATGTTTATGTGTAGGCCCCGGTGGCAGCCTTGGTGGGCCGGTCATGGGATGTGTTCCAGCCTCTCCTGTTTGGTCTGATTGGAGCAGAAATCACCATCACAGCCCTCAGCCCCAGCACTGTTGGTAAGAACCAAAACCAATACACAAATGGAATTTAATATAGACCTCGATCCACTTCGACTATGTCTGTGTTCAGGTTTGGGCCTGGCCTGTATCAGTATCGGACTGGTGATCCGTCTGCTCGTCACCTTCCTGCTGGTTCATTTTGGAGGATTCAACCTAAAGGAGAAACTCTTCATTGCTGTGGCCTGGCTGCCTAAAGCTACTGTACAGGTTTGTGAATGTTTACCACAGCATTAGGATCCCCAGGACCTCCTAAATCAGGACTAGAACCTTCTCAAAGAACAAAAGAACTGCATAGTGGATCCTTAAAACCTCTTTAGTGACCACAAGAGCCCTGTGATTTAAGTGTTGACTTCCCGAAGGACCTTCAGAACTTTCTCAGTGCCTATAAACCCTGTGAAGGGACAGCTGGTACGTCCCTTGGTAACCAGCACCTTCTTAGGGGCTAATCAAATTTCCTACTTGAAATACTTGAATATACTAAACCCCTTAAAGAAAATGTCAAACTCCCTGACCAGTTACCACAACACCCACTGAGCTGACCCCTCAGTTACCACTACCTATATGTACTTGATCATCCAAGAAACCTGTAGGACCGCAGTCACAACTGTAGACTCTGAAAGGACCAGTAGAATCACCATGAGACCAGAGAAACTTCTAAAAGGACCACCCAAATGATGACTGCAACCACTCAAAAACCACTAGAACTCCCTAAGTGATCTCCACAACCTCCTGATACTAGAATCATTTACAGGACCCATAGGTCCTCCTTTGTGATTCCTCCTACAGAACCCTTCCTTAATGAGTTAATAAAGGTCTGGTTCTCAGAATCTAGCCATTAGCCTGTTTAAGGTTCTAAAAAGACCTTAGGGTTGTACGAATCCTGCTGTCTGAAGTGTGTTTTTGTTTGTGCACGTGTCAGGCTGCTATTGGATCCAAAGCCTTGGACATGGCGAGGGAGGAGGGGGATGAGGCCTTGATAAAATTTGGTTTGGACGTGCTAACGTTAGCCGTGTTAGCCATCCTGACAACAGCTCCCATCGGGGCTCTGGGCATTGGACTGGCGGGTCCACGTCTGCTGGCCCAGCAGGTCAAAGGTCAGCACCTACACACATATACAAACACACAACCTTTCATTTGACCCTTTCATTGACTGATCAGATGATTAGTGAGATATTTTTCTCTAACCCCGAGCAGATGAATCAGAGGCTGAAACCACGACCCAAAGCAGTAACGGGACAGTCCAAGAAAAATACCATGTGACCCTGGAGAGCCACCTGTGAGGCCTGTGATTGGACAGTCTAAATGAACTGTCCACAGTGAAAAATATTTCTATATGTACACACGTTATGCTGGTTTTATGCCTGGACGTGCTAACGCTAGCTTTGATTAGCTAATTAATAGTGATTTGATTTTATTACTCCAAGTGAGGAAACTTCATCGTATGTTTGACATTACAACGTTGTGGGGACGTAAAAAGAACATTTGTATATAATGTGTGTATAAAATAAAACATATTACATTTTCTTTGCTACAAGTACAGTATAGTATAGTAGTAATCAAAATATTGACAGTAATGAGAAGTACTTTGTCATAATTAGTCCAAAGTACATTCATAATATGGACATATGTCACCGACCTCCTTAGAGAAATATTATTACATATTCATCATTGTTATGGCTTTTTTTAATCACTTTTGTTCGTTATGAAGGATAAATCACATTTTATCTGCTGCTTGTTCAACATGAACCTGAATAAATATGTTTTTCCTGGTTGTTGTTGTTATTTTCTTTTGATGCTTCTCGTTAATGTAGCTTCAAATTTCATTTATCAGGTTTTCACTCGTCATCAAATGAACAAATCACTGGTTATTACAGCAACTCCCACATCAAATATTGATAATTCCAGTATGTAAGGTTAGAGAACATGTAACGCTAACTATTATTATTGGTTGTTTTTTGTAAGGGTGGAGGTTTTTGTCAGAGGTCATCAGTAAGTTTCAGCCCTGATCTGTCCTGGTACAGAGACTCGTGAATATGGTCTGATGCTGTAAAACAGCTTCAGTGTGATGCATCACACACAAACAGAAACTATGATTTTTAAGTTGAGCCATTGTGGCTTTAGTCTTTACTGCCCTCATTAACACAAACAGCAGATTCTCTTTAACCCACAACACGACTCTGGAACAATCGAACTCACCTCTGACAACAACACCAAGAAGCTGCTGTGGTTTTTTTTAAGGTGATAAGTAAACGTTCATATTGGGCACCAGGCTCTCTTTGAGTTATCACAAGATCTGTGGGTTTCCTGTTTTCTTCTAACAGCCATATTCTCCCCCCCCCCACAGACATTTACAGACCACAGTCGGACAGAAGGCGAGCAGACTGACATTCACTGCAGCCAGCAAACCGCCACAGGCCGACAATCACCGAAGATCATCTTTGCCCAGCTGCTGAGTTCAGTAGTGGAAAATGAGCAGTCGAGCTGTGCATGATTTGCACGTCATTTCCAGAAACTGCCTCTGAACCCCCTCACCCACTTTCTGTCCCCACTCAGTCCTTGTTGAGAACAGAAACCGATTGTTGACAAACCATCAGTTTTCGTTTGTAGGGGCAAGAGGATAAACTGGGCAGTTTACTTTTATTGCCCAGGTACAGGTACTCTGAGCTCTCTCCTCTACTGGGGAGGCAGCATAAAGACCAGGCCAGGCCAGGCCAGGCCAGGCCAGGCCGGAGCAGCAGCTGCAGTGGATAACTGAACGATACAGGATCCCTCATCCCCACTGCCCTCAGCCAATGGCAGACGACGACTGACTGCCCTCACTGCTGACTGACCAACGACAGGACTGCCTGAGTTTCCCTTCAGGGGTTAATGAAGTTTTTCTCATCTCAGCTAAACTTCAGCAAGAAGCCCAGTAAAACCAACCAAAAGTGGGTTCTAAGCATCAGGCACTCCCGTTTACTGAAACAACATGTCAGTCACACCTCAGACCTCAGGAACTGAGGCTCAGTGAGCTGGTGTTTTTACAGCATCAGTCAGGTGTTCATGCTAAGCTAACCAGCTACTGGCTGCAGCTTCACACTGACCTGAGCGTTTCCCCAGGTGTGTGTGTGTGTGTGTGTGGACTACAGGGGTGTGTTTGTGAATTACAGATGTGTGTATGTGTGTTTGGATTACAGGTGTGTGTGTGTGTGTGTGTGTGTGTGTGTGTGTGTTGGTGGACTACATGTGTGTTTGTGAACTACATGTGTGTGTGCTCTACAGGTGTATGTGTGTGTGTGTGTGGGGGCTACAAGTGTGTTTGTGGACTACAGGTGTGTGTGTGTGTGAACTACAGGGGTGTGTTTGTGAATTACAGATGTGTGTATGTGTGTTTGGATTACAGGTGTGTGTGTGTGTGTGTGTGTGTGTGTGTTGGTGGACTACATGTGTGTTTGTGAACTACATGTGTGTGTGCTCTACAGGTGTATGTGTGTGTGGGGGCTACAAGTGTCTTTGTGAATTACAGGTGTGTGTATGTGTGTGTTTGTGGATTACAGGTGTGTGTGTGTGTGTGTGTGTGTGTGTGTGGACTACAGGTCTATGTTTGTGAACTACAGGTGTTTGTGTGTGTGTGCGTGTGTGTGGACTACAGGTGTGTGCGTGTTTGTAAACTGCAGGGGTGTGTTTGTGAACTATAGTTGTGTGTGTGAACTACAGGTGTGTGTTTGTGAATTACAGATGTGTGTATGTGTGTTTGGATTACAGGTGTGTGTGTGTGTGTGTGTGTGTGTGTGTGTGTGTGTGTGTGTGTGTTGGTGGACTACATGTGTGTTTGTGAACTACATGTGTGTGTGCTCTACAGGTGTATGTGTGTGTGTGTGCGGGGGCTACAAGTGTGTTTGTGGACTACAGGTGTGTGTGTGTGTGTGTTTGTGGATTACAGGTGTGTGTGAGAAGTGCAGTGTCGTGGGTTAATATAAACACTGTGTTCGCAGCCCAAGGTGTTGGAACATGAACTGGTCTTTGTTGAGACAAACAGGAAGTGCACTTTTTCTTTTATTCCATATGTCTCACACACGTGTGTGTTCAGTCGTAAATTATCAGCAGTGACAAAAAGGTTTAGAAAGAAAACAGACACGTATAAAGTCTGATGGCTGGAGGGCAGATACAATAATCTGCGGTGACCGTGACGCTGATGTGCCTGCAGTGCTCAGGCCCCCTCCCACCCTCTGTGGTTGAACAGGATGTACTGACTACAGCAGCCAGTGAAACTTCAGACTGCAGCGACATGAGGACAGCTCCGCTTCTCCTCTGTGAGTACGGACCAACATCTAAAATCACAAACATCCTGTGGACTCAGACCAACAGGGGAATTTCATGTGACTGGTGGATTGTGGAAGTGGAAATGTGCTGATCTGTTAGATTGTGGTAACTGTGCTCAGACACAAACACTCAGAGCTGTGACTGTTGTTTCAGGCCTGTTTCTGTGCCGGACGTCCGCCCACAGTCAAGGTAAGTCTCCAGCTCAAACCTCTAGATCACCTCCATGTTTCAGTTGTTGCTGTAAAGAGCTCAGGTCCAGGCTGAAGCTGAAAGCGTCAGAGGGAAAATCAGGAAGTGAATGAGATGATGATGATGATGATGATGAGATAAACTTTATTCATCCCCAAAGGTAAATCCAGGTGGTCTTGTTGTTAACTAGTCTGTCAGCAGTGAGAGTAGTCAGTCGTCATCTGCCGTTGGATGAGGTGTTGTAGAGCCTGATGGGGGATGAAGGATCCTGTGTTGGTTCAGTCCTGCAGCTCTGTGAGGTACCTGGTCCCTCCTGTTGTTTGACAGTCTGTTTCTCTGTTTGTGTCTCAGCCTCTGTGGTGGTGACCTCCGACAGGTCTCAGTACTTCGAGTATGAGCAGGTGTCTCTGAGCTGTCAGCACTTCAGCTCTGGTGACTGGACGGTGTGGAGATACACAGACAAAGGGTCAGTTTGTTGAGCTGCTGAACACCAGCTGTTTCAGGTGCACGTCTGTGACCTCACAGCACACTGATGACCCATCACAGGCGACATCAGTGTTTTCCCACTTTATTTGAATGTGCTGTAGCGTGTGACTGGGGTCAGAGGTCGTCAGCAGGACTTTAACCAACTTTAATCCACTGAAGAAACAAACAAACCCTGTGGTGACTCTGATCGTGCTGCTTCGTGTTCACAGGATCAGTTGGTTTCAGCCTGGTGTGAATATTAATGATCATTAATGAATCTCTACAACAGAGGAGCAGCCTGACAGACTCATGTGTTGCCAGGTTGGAGCTGTCCCAGTGTGGCTCGGGCTGGGGCGTCCAGACGTCCTCTTCCTGTAACATGAAGACGGTCAAACTGTCCAGCAGTGGCGTGTACTGGTGTGAGTCCAACCACAGGCTCAGCAGCGTCGCCATCAATATCACAGTCACTGGTATGAAGCCTGAAACTCCACACACACAATTTCTCTTCTTCTTTCTGATGCTGCACATTTTTACATGCAACTCATGCACTAAAATAACACTTTTAAAGGGAAGTGGTCTCAGGAAAGAGAAGTGAATCAGATTATCAGAAACAACTTTTCTGATCAGAAGGACCCGGACGGCTCCTCACGCTGTGCTCGGTTTGTTTAGGACATAAGTGCTGGATTAGGGGGGTACTGTGGAAAGAAGTCTGTACCACATGACCCCACAGCTGTGACACTGGTGTGTGTCAGGAGAAGTAGTGAAACAAAGTGTGGTGTGAGCATGTGCACAGTGGTTTTACTGATTCTGAATGTTCAGCTGAAGGTGGGGAGAAAGACGCTGATCAGACTCTGAACAGTTTCCCTCTTTGTGCAGATCGACCGGTGATCCTGCAGAGTCCTGTCCTCCCTGTGACGGAGGGACATGATGTCACTCTGCACTGTAAAACAAAGAGCCCTCCCTCCAACCTCCAGGCCCATTTCTATAAACATGACTCCCTCATCAGCAGCGGGCCTACAGGTCACATGACCATCCACGGGTTTTCCAAGGCCGATGAAGGCGTCTACACATGTGACGTCAAGGGTCAGGGACAGTCTCCACCCAGCTGGCTGCTGCTCAGAGGTAAAAACATAGTCTGGAGTCACTTTGTGTGTTTTTAGATTTTCAGCTGTGTTTTGGATGAACCTTGAACCTTGAACCTTGAACCAGGCAAAGCAAAGCAGGGCAACAGGTAATAGGTCTGTGTCAGTACAGGGAAGAGTTGCAAAGCTCAGTGTGGACAAAATCCACACTGAGCTTTGCTGCTTGTTGGCAACATGGACTCATCAGGTTCTGGTCATAGTGGCTGTCAAATGTTTGGTGTTTGGACCAAAGTACGAAACTCTTTAAAGTAGTCGGATTTTATTATTATTCATTTATCTCATAAACACATGAAATACAAACCAGTTGACCCAGTAAGCAGCTGTTCTGCTCTGCAGCCTCAGGGACCCGTGAGGTAACAACACAGAGGGTCTGCAGCTTCACGCACTTTGACTCCAGCTGTGGTTGTGTCTCCAGATGATTCGGACCGGGCCTCTCTCACGGTGTCTCCTGACTCGTCTCAGCACTTTGAGTACGAGGACCTGTCTCTGAGCTGTGGTGCCAACAGCAGCTATCACGGCTGGAGGGTCAGGAGGGTCCCGACCTCTGGCGGGAAGATATCCAGCTGTGGAGAGGCGTGGGGGACCCCTACTCCCTTTGGCTGCCTGATCCAAACAGCCAAGCAGCCCGACAGCGCCGTGTTCTGGTGTGAGTCACCTACAAGGCAGCGCAGCAACTCTGTCAACATCACTGTACATGGTGAGAGAGCCCGTGTGTCTGCGTCCTGTCCTTATGTGTGCAATGATCTTCAGCCTCAGACATGTTGATCTGCAGAGCCGCTGTCTGTAAAAGCACCAGCGCCACCCTGTGGTCAAACAGGACAAGACATGACCCAGCACCACCTGCAGCTGCAGTTTGACCTAACAAAATCAGAAATCAGAAATCCAAGACTTTTCTCTGCTGCACAGTCAGTTGTGCTTAATGTGAATGAGGTGGACAGGCTGTAGTTTAGCTGAGGGGGACTGAACACCAGACGTTTGCATGTACAGCTGAATGTACCAGGACCAAAACAACATCTTCAGCCATTTCTAACTGTAAAGATTTGTGTGTTACATCAACACCTGCAGCTTGAAGTTTTCAGGAAGAAGCTGTTACTGCGAACTCGTCTCTAAAGGTGGTAAAATGTGTTTGTGTCGGCAGGAAGTTGCAGTAAATGTGTGTGTTGGTTTATTCGCTGGTGTTTTTCCTTCTGTCTCCATGTTGAGGTGGAGCAGTGATCCTGCAGAGTCCTGTCCTCCCTGTGATGGAGGGAGAAAACATCACCCTGATCTGTAGAACCCAGACATCCTCCGACCTCCCAGCTGATTTCTATAAACACGGCTCCCTCATCATCGATCGGCCTACGGGTCACGTGACCATCCTCCATGTTTCCAAGGCCGATGAAGGCGTCTACAGGTGTAACATCAGGGGCCATGGAGAGTCTCCACCCAGCTGGCTATTTGTAAGAAGTGAGTTCATGTGACAGAAGCTGTAGCTCCATATGAGCAGCAGAGGGTGGTCCCAGGATGTGGTCTGCTCAGGTACATGACTGACAGTGACTGCAGACGTTACCTAAGCAGGTGTGTGTGTGTGTGTGTGTGTGTGTGTGTTTGTGTGTGTGTGTGTGTGTGTGTAGCTTCACAGAGTCCAGGTCCACCCTCGGGTGAGACTCATTGGTTGACACTGATCCGGTACGCCGTGGTGTTCTGTCCGTACGTCATCTCCACCATCCTCATGGTGTCTCTGTATCGACAGCAGCCCACAGGTAACACTCACCTGTAAAGTCTCTGAGGCCCAGCTTGTGTCTGTTTATTAGGTTTGTCATGGCTGTTACTGACTGACGGAGCAGTAACACCTGAGCAGGTGCTGGTGGGGACAGGTCCCAGAATCTGAGCTAATCTTCCTTTTTGCTTGGTCCTGATGTTTGGACTGACTGATGAAACCTCTGAGGACTCACTGTGACTTCACTGTCAGTGTCTCTGATCAATGTCTGTCTTTACAGGAAGGAAGATGCCTGTTACCATGACGACGCCCCGCCCACCTGGTGAGCCTGGCAACGGATTGGACCCGGACTATGATGATGTCACCACTGAACATCAGTTCTGACCTGGGCCCGGTGCTGCTGCTTCTTCTGTGTTGAAGTTTCCAATAAAAGTAGAAATGTTGTGACCTCAGTGTTGTTGTGTCGTTACCGTGGAAACACACTGCAGGTTCCCCCAAACTCCATCAGCCCTGAAGCTGCAGCACCAGCCACGCTCTCACTGCACTGACACACAAAGGTTCATCCAAAATGTCTCTGACTCCAACACAAACAACACAAACACAGTTCTGACACAAACACACACATTAGTCCAGGAGGGGGTCACACAAAACCAAGATCAGGGATTTTCCCAGTGACTGATCTTCAGCTGTCAGTCCTGTTAGAAATTCATGTGTGACAGTTTTTCAGTGTTCACTAGTGTTATGACCCTAGGGGTCATGTTGTTGGCTCTCCCCTCCCTATTTCGTGTGTGTGTATGTGTGTGTGTGTGTCGGATGCTGGAGTGGGCGTGGACTCGAGGACCGTGGATTGGACTTCCGGGATTGGTCCAACACTTCCCGGAAGGACTATAAGAAGCCCACGGACTGCTGTTCAGGAGAGCTATTCTCCCACCTTTGCCACTTCCAAAGTATTTTGATAAAGACTTCGTTTTCGCAATTAGTTAGTGATTAGATTTTTGTTTCGATTTTGTAAGTTTAGTATTGATTGGATTTTCGTTGTTTAGATTAGAAACTTACTTACTTAGACACTTAGTTTGTGTTTTGTTTTCTCCTGTTTGTTTTAGGAGTTTCCAGGCTGACGACCTGTGATTTTGTGTTGTTTCTTTTGATTGAGACCATAGGGCTATATTTAGCGTTTGTGTTTGTTTTCCAGTATTCGTATAGTATCGTAGGGCTCACGGAGCGTTTTTGTTTGAGTAGGGCTAAATTAGCGTTTTGTTTGTTTTGAACATTCTGTATTGTATTCTGTGTTTAAACAGAATAAATATTCTTGTTAATTGTAGTTCGTCTCGTTCGTGTTTGTTGAGAGTGGAAGAGGTTTGGAGGAAAACTCCACAATCGTGTTACGCTCCGCCAACCCCTAGGCTGGGGCGTAACACTAGATGGAAAATGAAACCAACATACACAAACTGAGGCTCCAGCAGCTTCTGTCCAGTCGTCTGAACCTTCTGTCTCTGCCAGACTTGCTGCCTCCCAACAACAGAAACCCAGTCATGCTCAGAACCGTGTCCACTGACCTACACATATGTACGAAACCACCTGACATATCGTACTTCGGTGATGCCATGCTTTACAGAGGCAGGATAAATTCCCCTGCTGGCAGGACTCCCCCAACGCAAAGTCTGAGCTCACCAAACCATGAGTTCCCCTTTTGCTGCAGCTGCTCAGGATCAGCTCTATAGCCCCTCTGTAGAAGATGGGGGGTGGGAGGTGGTCTTTCCTCAGCCTTCACAGGAACTAGAGGCCTGCTGAGCCGTGCTAAACCCCATTAGATCAGGAAAACAGATTTCCTTGTAGACTACAGAGAAGGTGGATTAAAGCCTGTGATTTTGGAATCATAAATACTGAACTTCAAATGAAGGACCAGATCTGGGTCCGTCAGCAGTTTTTGATAACCTTGATTTCTTGTTGAAATGTGGTTTTGGAATATCTAAACTTCCTGTTAAAATATCTGTTTTCCACCATGGAGTCTTATTGTGCTGGAAAATGATCTGCAAACACAGTTTGATCCTCATAAAGTTCCTTTGTGGAATAAGAGTCAGAAGAAGAAATTTTTATTTGTGTCCAAATGGATGAAAAAGATATTTGGGTCGTCTGCTTGATGAAAATGGAAACTTATCAACACAGAATGAAATGAACAAAAACACAATTTAGAAAGTGCAGAAAAAGACGACTACAAATAACAAGCAGAATACCAGTGACATCACACCGATCACTGTGACATCACTGATCAATACTGATCAATAGTGAGTGTCAGACTGTGAGAGTCAGGAGGAGTCAGAGTGAAGAAGAAGACAAAGCGTCCTCTGTTCTTCATCCATCGTCCATCAGCTCCTTCACCTCCATTTTCTCTCTGATCCAAAGTCAGATCTGATCAATAATCAAAGACCGATCAAACTGATTGATCAGCCATCAGAGGAGATGGATCAGTGGAGCTGCTTCTGTTCCTGATGTCCACTGATTCTTCTTTGTCCTCAATTCTCTTCAATCATCTGCAGAGGAGACAGAAGACAGTCAGAGACAAACAACCAGAGACAAACAAACAACCAGAGACAAACACAGAGACCTCTGACCTTTGACCCTGAGCTTCACTTGTTTCTTTCTCAGGAGTCTTCCCTCCCTGGAGACTCTGCAGGTGAAGGGACTTATGTATCTTAGTATGTCTGTTGGAAGTTCCAAGGTCAGACTGAGGTCTCCAGTTCTCAGCAGGTCTTTCTTCATCTCTGTTCTGTTTCTGTAAAACCCGTACTGTTCTTCAGGTCGGTCAGAGCCGTCCTGATACACATGGACCTTCCTGTTGATAAAGTCCTTCCACTCCACTGTGACGTCTCCAGGCAGGTCAGCTGTGGTTATGAAGGGCAGCTGGAAAGACTCCGCCCCTGATTCCACCTCCACCTGTGGGACTGAGAGGACAACAGACACAACATGAGCTGGACAGACAGCAGCAGCAGCAGCACTGACACATTTTCTTTGACTGTATGAAGTGAAATATTTGTAGTGGAAACAGGTCTGACTGGTTCCAGTCTGGAATCTGTCCCATTGGTCCATTTAACAGAGACAGAGTCTGTGGTGTGTGAACAACCAACAGCACAACTCCCTGTTTCTTCACTAACTTAGTGTCATTGTCAAATGTCCAGATCAAACCTTTATTTACTGGCTCTGACTGAGGATTAGTGGCCCATGATGGGACTCCACTAACTGGGAGGACAAACTGCACATTTCCATGTTTCCATCAATCGATCGATCAATCAATAAACCTTTATTAGTGAAGTCTGGACTGACAAAGACCAAAATCAGGGACACAGTCAATATCACATGGAGGAGAGTTCCACAGTTTAGGAGAGACCACAGTGAAAGGACAGTCCCCCCAGCACTGAGGTCTAGACCTCAGGACTTCCAACAGTAGCAGAGTCCAGGACCTAAGTGCTTCACTAATTGGAATCTATTGGTAAGAAATGAAGGGGATTTGGACTGAGCTGTAACTGAAACATGAGCTGAGCTCCCATGTGGTTTCTAAACAAACTGAAAGTCCTCAGCCATGTTTCCCATTTATCTTTTCCACAGATTCCATCATCCCAGATGTAAATGTTATTGGTGGATAACCATGATGTTACTGGGGACATTGTTTTTTGGGAGGAGCTTTAATGGGACATGGCCCTTAACTTTTTACATTTTAATGAGAGTCAAACAGAGGTAGTCCTATAAACACCTCCTCTGTCTCTCTGTTGGACCTGGGCCCACTTAAGCCATATTCAAGCCTGTGGTGACAAACCTTGGTGTGAAAATGGACCCTGATTTTAAACTGGACTAACAGACTAACAATGTTGGAAAAGCTGGTTTTTATCAACTGGGACTTTTGTCCAAAGTAAAACCGTTTTAATCTAAGTCTAATTTTGAACCTGTCATAGACGCTTTTATCACAACACACTGGACTCTTGTAAAGCTCTGTAGACAGCCAGTCCTCAGTCTCACTCCTGTCCTATAACTTCTCTTCACTGGCTTCTGGTCCATTTTGGAGTCGATTTCAGGATTTTATTGTCTGTGTTTAAAGCTCTTAATGGTCTTGCCCCCTTTTATATCTCGGAGCTTTTAAATCCCTACACTCTGTCCCTCAGGTCAACTGATCAGATGCTCCTGGAGCTTCCAAAGACCAGACTCAGGAGCAGAGGAGACCGTGAGATCTCAGTCGTGGGGCCTGTGCTCTGGAATAAAGTCCATGTGAGACAGTCCTCTGGTCTGGCTGCTTTTAAAAAACGTCTCCAAACCCACTTTTATTCCTTGGCCTTTATCTCAGACTGAGAGTCGTCCACTTTGGGGTTTTAGGTTGTTTTCTTTTCTCACCTTTAAAGAGCTTGGCAGGAATCCATTGTTGGGAAAACGTTATCAGCAGTTACCTTCCATTTAGCTTGTTAAATATTGTTTATGCACACATTGTTGCAAAGAGTAATGCAGACCTGACACACTAAAGAAAGAAGGTTAAAGCTCTGTCTCCACGGTGTGAAGAGACACACAAGGTATTGAAAAGAGCGTAGGAACACAGCAGTTACACTCACAGTAATACTGCGTACTAATATACCTTTGTAGATGTAGATATGAACAGCAGGTTAACACTGTGTTGTGACTCAGAGTAATTAGACACTGAAAGCTGGAGGCAGAGAAGAGACTGGACCTCGACCCTGCTGAGTGATGAATAACTCCAAATAAGGGAGGGACAGATAAGACTGAGGCTTCTAACTTCCTAGTTCTCACAACAGGGCCCCCAGGGATTGGAGGAGACAAGTGCTAAGAGGCCAGGACTGAGCCTGAGCACCAACAAGGGGAGTCAAGTCTAAAACCGTGACTTCCCCCACCTGTAGTTAACCAATGAGATGTGATTTTTGGCTGACATATAATCCTTGTACAAGAGTTTGGACTTTCAATTAAAACTCGTGTGTGAACCAAAAGAATTTCTCCTCTGCTAATTTCCAATAAACAGACACTGACACCATCCAATGGTCATTTGGTTTCAGAGGCTGCACTGTCTCAGGTCAAAACAACAAAACTGAGTCAAATTGTTTTAAAAAACAGCAGAACATCTGGAAACTCCATCACCATGAGATCTAGTTTTTGTTCCTGTCTGTTCATGGTTTTGTTCATGTTTGTTCATGTCTCTTTGCTTTTTTCTATATGTTTTTAATTTTTAATGAACTTTGAACTAAAGTTTAGAAACAACTGGTTAAACTGTTTAAGTCCGTCTAACTACGATATCATCATGTGTGTGTTGAAAAAGGTTGTTTGTCAAAAACTCAGCTTCTCCAAGTGGTAAGAAGTTTTTTCCTTTTTCTTTTTATATCTTAACAGATAGTGTTATAGACTTAAAGAGTAAACTGACCAGTTTGAAAGTGAGTCCCCACATTTTGCTGGATGGCGGACACGAGTCAGTGTGGACCGCAGCAGTAAAACAGAGAACTGTTTAAGGTCGGTAAAAGCTCTAATAAAGTCTAAACTAAGTGCTAAGTATAAAGGCACAAGAATGAGTTCTCAGTAAAAGACATGTTGAACAGACCAACAGTGTTAAGTTCATGATACTAGTGTGAAGTGTCAAGCTAAGCTAAAGTGAGGACATATACCAGGGCTCATTCTTTCATTCAGCTAAGAAGTGAGTCGATATTTGCCACATGTTGTATCTGGTCTAAAACTAGACTATTAGTTTTGTTGGTCAGAGGATCCACCAGTGTTAAAACGTTATCATCTCATTAAGGGAACAAAGAATATGAACATGGTCTGAGAGTAAAACAGGTTTACTTTAATAAATGCAAATCATGAGAGTAAAAAGTGATTTAAAAACAAAAGGTTAGAAGCTGCATAAAACTGGAACTGTCATGTGACTTCATAGAACCAATGGTTGATGAGGTAAAGTGCATATCTTGTCAATTCATGAGGGTCATGTATAAGACTGTTCAACTATATATCTAAGGCAGGGATGTGCTGGTTTATGGTTGTTCCAGGACTATTTTAGGTCCTACTGTGTTTGTTTAGAGTATTTGTAATGTAATAACTAATCAGCAGAAGAAGAGAAGTCAGGATGTGATGAGTGAGTCTGCAGACACATGGACCGACTGCACTCCTGTTAATGTTCTTTGTGTTTTTTAAGCTTCTGAAAGAAATTAAATATGTTCCACCAAGACTGAGTCGGCCCATCGTTCTTAGCCATGTAGCATTAGCTTAGCATATACAGTGGAAACTGTTAGCTTAGCTTAGCATAGAGACTTTGAACTGACCTTTGACTTTTAGCTCCACCTGTTTCTCCATCAGGACTCTTGCCTCCCTGTAGACTCTGCAGGTGAAGGTGTTTGTGTCTGTTGGATGTTTCAGGGTCAGACTGAGGTCTCCAGTTCTCAGCAGGTCTTTCTTCATCTCTGTTCTGTTTCTGTAAAACTCGTCCTGTTCTTCAGGTTGGTCAGAGCCGTCCTGATACACATGGACCTTCCTGTTGTCCTTGTCCATCCACTCCACTGTGACGTCTTCAGGCAGGTCAGCTGTGGTTATGAAGGGCAGCTGGACAGACTCCGCCCCTGATTTCATCTTCACCTGTGGGACTGAGAGGACAACAGACACAACATGAGCTGGACAGACAGAAGCAGGCGGCTGTGATCTCTCTCTGATTCACACATGGAGCTTTTTAAACCCTGACAGAGCAGATTGGACTGGGTCTAACAGACTCTCTCCTCTAGATCCAAGACTGAAGACTAGGACAGTTAGCTTAGCATAAAGACTGACCTTTGACTTTGAGCTCCACCTTTTTCTCCATCAGGACTTTTCCCTCCCTGTTGTAGACTCTGCTGGTGAAGGTGTTTGTGTCTCTGCCTGATGGAGGTTTCAGAGTCAGACTGAAGTCTCCAATTTTCAGCAGGATTCTCTTCATCTCTGTTCTGTTTCTGTAAAACTCGTCCTGTTCTTCAGGTTGGTCAGAGCCGTCCTGATACACATGGACCTTCCTGTTGTCCTTGTCCGTCCACTTCACTGTGAAGACTTGAAGCAGGTTAACTAAAGCTCTACAGGGCAGCTGGACAGACTCCGCCCCTGATTCCACCTCCACCTGTGGGACTGAGAGGACAACAGACACAACATGAGCTGGACAGACAGCAGCAGGACTGACAGGAACAGCAGCTCCCTGTTCCATCCTTCTCTAACAGAAACCAATGGAAACTAGTTTGTGAATGAAGACATGTTTCATTGTTCCTGACATTTGGAGCAGTTCCCAAAGAACGAGTCAGGAACCAATCAGATGAATGAATCAGTAACAGTGTTCCTGAAGAACTGACTCAGGGACTGTGCAGTCCATGATGACAAAGGACTGAGACCAGACTCTGAGACTTTGTTAGTGAGATTATTGGGAAACTACAGTTACAGACAAAATCCAACAATTACACAGCTGGATAGAAAAGGTCAGAAACAACAAGAACATGTTTGTTGTCTGGTCCTATTGGACTGGAACTGGACTAATGACTGCAGTGTTACTGAAGTCCAGGTTTCAGTCCTGATTGAGGATCATCAGCAGCTACTTATTAGAGACTGATTCAGTCTCTTTTGGACCTGAAATGAGCTGAGACACAGTCAAAGATCAACTACAGGAAACATGGTAACCAACAGCATTATGGGTAATGTAGTAGTGACATACCTGTCCTGAAGTAGTAAAAATATATGAAAAGACCCACAGCAACAGCAAGAACCACAAGAACCACAGACACAGCAACAAGACCTTTGGCCCAGGGTGGAACTTCTGTGGAGAACAGAAACATAAAGGACAATATGACCTCTGACCTCTGACCTGTACCTACAGCAGGTGTTGGTGCTGACCTTTGACCTGCAGTTCTACATCTGCCAGTCTTTTTTCGTTTCCAAACGCTGTGATGATGCAGGTGTAGTTGCCGCTGTCAGAGAGGCGGGGTTTTCTCAGAGTGAGGCTCAGGTCTCCAGTGATCAGAGCGTCAGTTTTCATCGACGTTCGGTCTCTGTAACGCTGGTTTTGGTCTGTGAGGATGACACCTACGTCATCTCGCTCATAAACAGTTGAAGGTGTGAGGTCGTAGCGGCTCCACACCACTGTGGGACGACGAGGTACAGAAGAGATCTGACAGGGCAAAATGACTGACTCCGCCCACTCAGATACCTCTACACCAAAGGCATGCTGGGAAACTGTGAGGACACAGAGACAGAAACGTGCATCAGTGGTTCAACCTGGACTCAGATGTTGTTGCTGACTAACACTTGTACAAACCAAATGACAAAGTTGGACTTTGGATCAGCAGAGTCAAACTAACAATGATCAGGGGCAAGAAGTGCTCAGATTGTTGGGACCTGGACTGGAAAGTCCCTGTTTGCCTTAAATGCAGCGGCTGCTCAGACCACAGGCCATTAGTTTGTTTCTGGGGAACAAATCATCAGAAGCAGTGGAGAGTGGAGACATCCATCAGTGGCAGAGTCTCCTCAGGTGTGTTTGGTACCTGCCTACCACAGGTATGTAAACACTGGACTGGACTTGCAGGGCAGGTTTGTTATCTACTCTTTCCTTCCTCAGAAACTCAGACCGGTCTGATCTGGTTCCCTGGTTCACATTGACCTGCAGTGACCTGGGGACTGTCAATGATTGACTTTAATTCTGGTCGTGATACAAAGACGCTGCTGTGTCAGTCTGTCATGGTTGAAGTTGTGTCTTCTAGTTCGGATTTGAGGCTCCTTTATTTTTAGCCCTGGATGATTTCAATATTGGTCGATGTGAAATCCTTTTGATAAGAACACAGATACTTGGTCCCTTTTCTTCTCAGTCCTTTGGCTGTGGATCAGACTCGGGGCATGAAAAACCACCATCATGGTGCAGTTACACCGAGGATGAAACAGCAAAGAGCTGAAGTGTTGGTGAATCAGATCAGAGGGAGAAAGGTGGTCTTACCGTGCACCAGGATCCCAAACACCACCAACATCTTCATCTTCACTAAAGGCTCCTACAAACACAAAGTCCCCGTAAAGCTGCTTCTTCCTACACTGAGTTCAGCTTCAAAAACAGCTTCAGGACGTGTTGACAGCAGCTGCCACTGCCCTTCCTCAGCTCCTCACACTTTCTCTTTCTCTTTCAGCTCCAGGAAGCTGATTGGTAACTACAGGATCAGGTTCCACCCCTGTTCACGTGCTACAACACAGGAAAGAGCCTGCAGCAGCTGGGACACTGAGATCCACCCTGAGTTGGAAGTGTTATCCTCCCAATCAGTCCACAGTCCAACCAACACAGAACCAGCTGCTGCTGTTGGACTGGACTGGACCCGACCCAAAGTGTCAGTGAGCAGTAAAGGCTGTGGACTGTAGTATTACTGTAGTATCACTGTAGTGTTACTGTAGTATTAGTGTAGTATTACAGTAGTGTTACTGTAGTATCACTGTAACTATACTATAATAATATATAAATAATATTATATATATATATAAGGAAATAACAGGAGATAAAAATGCTGTTTGTTTTTTCTTTTGTCTCCATCTGCCTCGTCCTAATGAAACTGAGGCTGTTTTGTCCTGTGTCTTTAATAAATGTGTGAACCTGAATTTTCAGTCTCCAATTCAAATCTAATGACAGCACAGGAAACAAAGTGTGTTATTGTACTTCAGTCCAGCAGGGGGCAGCACAGGACACACTGTCCCAGCTGCTGCTGCTGCTCAGTCCATGGAGACAGACATGAACCAAAGCTGGGCAGAAAACACCCAAATCAGGCCCAGACAAGGACATGGGGTGTCCAGCTGTGACCAGGCCTGGAAACACATCTGGATCTGCTGCAGCTTCTCCCTCTCTGAGTCCTGATTGTGGGTTGCTGTTTTCTGGTGTTGCCACTTGATGGCGCCGTGTCCTCGTTGGACTGTTGGTCCTGATCTCATCAGTAAAGTCCAAAGGGAAGGAGCAGCTGGTGAGGAAGGACTGAAGCAGCTGTGAGAGTCCTGGACTGATGGATTTCCTCTGGTTGTCAGGGAGTGATGGGGGGAAACTTTCTGAAACAATCCCAGTGAAGCTGCTGTGTCAAAGGGTTTGATCCAGGTCAAATGGTGCCACCTGCTGGTCGACTCTTGGTGCTGTATTTGTGTGGATGGATTTAATGTGGACCCGCTGATTGGAATCTGAACGGACTGGTCCTAAGAAGAAAGAGGCTCTGCAGCAGCTACACAACATGATTCGTCTACATGGCAGCAGATTTTCTTCTTCTGCAGACTTTAACTGTGACAGAGACACGACCCTGACGCAGCTTTGAGTCACAGATGACAAGCGGTCAGAAGAAGAAACAGCTGGAGGAAAGTGAGCGTGCACATCTGTATCCTTCAGCAACATCAGCTTTCCACTGTCAGACCAACATTTGTCTTCCAAGTCCAACAGTCCTGAAGGTTTTTATAGGACGTCACTGTCACTGATCAGTTTCTTCAGCTCACACTAGAAATGTGGCTCAGTCATTATATGTTTTCTACTTTATTGTTTCAGCTTCAGCAAATAACCTACTTTCTATCTGCTGTGCACAGAGGACTGAACCTGGAGTTTCTGATCCACACACCTTTGGTTCCCGCATCACATCCTCATCCTTCTCTTCTGCTACCTCTCACACACTTCTTCTTCTTCTTCTTCTTCTTCTTCTCCTTCTTCTTCTTCTTCTTCTTCTTCTTCTTCTTCTTCTTCTCCTTCTTCTTCTTCTCCTTCTTCTTCTTCTCCTTCTTCTTCTTCTCCTTCTTCTTCTTCTTCTCCTTCTTCTTCTTCTCCTTGTTCTTCTCCTTCTTCTTCTTCTCCTTCTCCTTCTTCTTCTTCCCAGATTATCTCATTTTCCTGTAACTGTTTTGTTCTCAAAGTGTTTTCTCTTTGTAAATAAACAGTTTTTCAATAAAATATCCACATATGTGTTTTTCAGTGAGGCTTTTATTTTGAAATTACTGTCTGGATTTATGTTTATGTTTTTTTTTCATCCATAATAAAAACAACCAACCTGCATGTGTGAAGAGGATGATGATCTTCCTCTGTCATTATAAATCTGATAACAATGAATGGGATTTTCTTCCAGCCTTAGAATTTATCAATAATCTGACAGGATAACTAGCACAGCAACCGGAAATGACCTATGGATCAGCCTGAGCCAATCACCAGCCCGGAGCCGTGCGCAGTGGGCGTGACCGTCAATCACGGCTTTTTAAACTCTGAGCGCCAGGTGCTCAGGTGTTGTCCAGGTGCTCAGCCCGCTGAAGCTGTATGACCAAGACCCGAATCTTTTCTCCCTCGTTGGTCCAAACACGTCGGTTTGGAGCCGGATCAAGAAGGACCAGCACCTTGACCATTAAACCCGAAGAAAAAAGGAGGAACAGGTGCGGAGGCAGAGACGATAGAAACCTGCAGACAAACGTCATATTCACCTGAACAGAGCTGTGTCTGCAGGACCAGGGACCCAGAGTCCGGCAGAGCTGAGACACCGAGCGTTTCTTTAGCAAAGACACTTTGTTGGTGCGACCCTCCCTCATTGTTTGTCTGCACCTGCTACAGGTGCGTCAGGTGCGTGACGCCCCAACACGCAGAGCAGCGTGGCCGCATGGCGGACTGAGCTTCAAGGCCTTTAGGCTCAAAGTGCCTCCTTAAAACCACGTCGGACCGAGACCGGACCTCGGGTCTGCAACGTGTGGATCCATAAGGGCCCTGAAGACTCGTGGACTAAGGTGAGCTTGTCCGTTAGGTCAGTCAGGTGGAAAAACCTGTGGCGGCTCAGTGTGACGCAGTTTTAGCCATGAGCCCTGTTAGAAGGCCCACCGACGGTCGGTTGTCCTGGGCCCACAATGACCCACTAAGTTTTCCATAGGCTGCTGGAATCATTAGTCCAAATCCAGTTTATTTAGTAGCCTGGTCATAAAAGCTGGTTTTTATCTTTCTGGGTTTTCTTGGTTCAAACTATTTGACTTTCCTTCATATCAAATAAAGAAATAAACGAAGAAACAAACAGAAACAGTCCAAACAGGAAGTGACAGCAAAGACACTGAAGATGAAACTAGTTGAAGCTCATTATTATTCAGGAGACCAGGTCAAGTGTCCGTTCAGTTCACATCAGCCTTGGACATGATTTGGTTCTGGCCCTGAAAGACCCAGGGGGGACCTGCCTGTCGGTTTGGGTTAGAGCCACAAACTGGAGCTGCACTGGGGGTTTTCAGGGTCCAGTATAGAGTCCAGCAGGTGTTCAGACCCAGTCTCACCTGAGCTTTGGGTTGATGTAGCAGCTCAAAGTGCAGAGTCTGAATGAGGCCGTGCTCACTGAGCAATAAATGAAGCAAACTCCTGGACCCCATGAGACCAGACTGACTGTTGTCCTTTCTCTTTCCAGATCCCTGTCCACTGTGAGGTCTGCCAAATAGTAAGGACATTGTTTTCTTGTCATACTTGGCCGCCATGACTCTGTCTCTGTCCTGTCCTGGCCCCTGGGCCAAAGTGAAGCCTGTAGTGGTTGTTTTAGTGGTTTCTGTGCAGGGCTTAGGGTCAGGGTCTTTCTCTCCCGTCATGAGGCCTGTGTTCAGGTTCTTGGTGCTACAGGTCAAAGGTTGAACATGGTCATGGTGCCATGGGTGCTCTCTCCCTCCCCACTTTCCAGTCATGGCGGCCTTGTATCATCTTTAAAATCCTCTCTGTGCGATCTAGCACCTGTCCTTAACTCTATCCTTATTTTTTATTTTTGCCACCAAGCCCATGAGCCGCCAACATCCAGTCTGTCCCATCAAATGGCTGCCCATAGTCAGGTGAGAGCAGCCGTCTGTGGTTTGTCGTCAGACCAGTGGCAGATGTTTGGATGTTTGTCTCAGCCTGTTGTTTGGAAGGTGTTGTGTCATTGAGGGCTGAGCTTAGTGTGACCTCTGTCTCTTTCTGCCCCAAGATGGCCCCTAAAAAAATACTAAAATAAAAAACTAAACAGAAACACAAATAGCTTTTAAAAAACAAGTCTAGATAACCAGTGTGGCCATTAGAACAATGCGTCGTTACTAAAAGGCTCCTTTAGGCCACAACACCCAGCCGGTCAGCTCTCCGTCCTCCTCGTCGTCTGTTGCCTGACTGGCCGGCTCTCGTCTGGACACACACTCTCCGTCTCCACAATAATAAACATGATGATGACAAACAATAATAACAATATTAATAACGTTGTGAACTGTGCCTCTCTCTCTCTCTCTCTCTTCCTGTTGTTGGTTGTGTAGTGAAGGTGTTTGGTCTTGGCTGTTGTTGTTGTTGTGGTAGTCAGCCTCCTCTTTCTCTTCTCTCTCTCCAACATAGTTTTTTATATATATAATATATAGTCTGTGCAGTTTGAATCCATGTTTGTGGACTAACTGTTATAGTTTGGTTCCATCTGCTCTAAAACAAAAGGCATGATGCCAAAATAAAAATATCTCATTCTAAAATAAATCAAACTAATAAAAGGTGTGGTTGTGTTTCTGGTTCTAGTGTGTCCCAACACTTCTCCTTATCGGTTCCACACATCTCTCTCTCTCTGTCTCTTTCTTCCTCTGGCGTTACCGTGTTTTTGTTTCAGCCTCCAGTGGATCTTCAGCCTGGTCTACATGAGGTAAGGGTGACAAGGTCACACGGTAAGTGGTTCTGTGATGTGGTTTGTGATGTTTGCGGGCACTGTGCCGCGGCTCACGTCGAATGGCCGCCTGCTGACAAAGAGCCCAGAGCGGAGGGTTGTTCGATCTGGTCTGCGGTCACGGTGCCAAGGTTCGTGTCCAGTGACCCCCTGCTGTTCTACGGCCGAGGGCTGTTGGACAATCCTCCCCTTCGGTCAGTAACTTTAGCATAGCGTGGCCACCGGTCGCTCCGATAGACCGACTTAGGTCAGTGTTTTAAGGACTTAAAGCAGTGACCTAAGCATGAGAGGTTTGTTCTGTGCTTTCTCATGTGGAGGCACGAAACAAACAAAAACATTAGCTCTAAATATGTTAGTCAGTGTAGATACGTCATAATAACACAAACTAAAAAGATCCCCAACCTGTCCTTTGTTATTTTGACTGCCTTGTCATTTCATCTGTCACGTTAGAAATAATTAGTAGTTTGTGATTTTGATGCCTTAGTTATTTATTATGTGTCTCTACCAATAATGAGTTATTTTTACTGCCCTGTCACTTATTTGTCTCCATTTCTGTCTAATCTATAATTCATCTTTATTTCCATTAAGCGGCTGGGCTGGTGGTGCCAAGAGAACCGACCTGTCGGTTTTGGCTCAGATAGGTCTGTCAGTTGTTGATCTAGAGTCAGTGGTGCTAGAAGTCCTGTTGTCTGTTGTGGTGTCAGAAGATCTGACTGGATTATTTTAGCTCCAACAGGCCTGGTGGTTGTTGAGTGTTAGTGGTCTGGTCTGTTGCCTGTTGTGGAGCTTAGAGATCTGACCTGTGTGTTCTGGCTCCAGTAGTCCTGTTGGTGCACTGGTGGTTGGGTTGGTGTTGGTCCAGCTCTGTCTCAATGCAACTCTTTCCTCCTCTCACTGTTTGAACTTTGACCTCACTGTCTATATGTGTCTGTCCAAGTTCAGTTCAGTTTTATGTGTATAGCACCAGATCACAACACAATCATCTCAAGGCCCTTTACAAAACCAAAAACCCAACAAATCCCTTATAAGCAGCACTTGGTGACAGTGGGTGCATTGGTTTATATGTTAGCAAGTCTTAGTGTCTGCATGTCCGTCAGTCCTGACCTCAACTCTGCCCCCTCTTTGGTTTTATTTACCAAAAACCAGTTTGTTTCCAGTCCATTGTCAGTTGTCATAGGTCATGAGGATCTACTGGAGCCTGTTCCAGGTCTCTTCAGGCACAAGGCACCGACCAGATCACCTGGAGATCTCAACAGACCAATAATCAGTTGTCTGTAATTTTAAATGCCTTGTCATGTCTCATATGTCTGTACCAATAATCAGGTGTCTGTTGTGACGGCCTTGTCATTTCTCATGTCTCTCCATTTCTGTCTCATGTAGAATTCTTTCATTTCCACCTAATTAGAGGTGGCTGGGCTGGTGGTGCCAAGAGCTTTTGGCTCTGATAGGTCTGTTGGTTGTTGTTGATGGAGTCAGTGGTGCTAAAAGTCCTGGTATGGGGCCAGGAGGTTTGACTGGTCTGGTTTTGGCTCCATGAGGCCTTTGGGTTGTTGCTGTGTCACCTTTAAAGGGGGTCTGACCTGTTCTGGTTCCAAAAGGCCTATTGGTGGTTGTGTATTGGACTGGATTAGTCGGTAGTGGTTAGAGGTCTGTTGCCAGTTTTGGCTCCAATAGGCCTGTTTGTGCCCTGGAGGTGGTTGGTTGGTGCAGCTGCAGCTCTTTCCCCCTGTCACTGCATACTTGTCCTCTGACCTCACTATGTGCAAGAGTGTCTGTCCATATGGGTGCACTGGTTTATATGTTAGCATGCCTAAGTGTCTGCATGTCCGTCTGTCTGCATAAACGTGTCTGTGTCCATGTTTGTCTGTTGGAACCTGCTGGAAAGTGAAGCCTCAACAGTCCATCTGAAATTGGTAAGGCCCTGAGCTTTTTGTTTTTTAGTCAAAGAAACTTTGTTCTGACAAATGTCAGTCGTCCTTCAATACGTCTTTTGGTCTCTTGTCCTTCTACAGCTGCATCAGATGAGATGCTCAAACACAAACGGATCATATTGGCTGCTGGATGGTGTGACAGAGATCCACAACCTTTGTTCTGGGGACAGTAACTGCCTCCTGTGGAGAAGGCCAGATAAAGAGTCCAGGTTGTCCACATCCAGATTCAGAAGGACCTTAAAAACTGATCCAGGAAGGTGAGTGATAGCCTGAGCTCTAACTTATCCAGCCAGTGTTGGTTGTTGGCTGTGACAGGTCTGGGAAGCTCAGGTTTTGTTAGTTAATGTTCTGGAAAATATTCCAGATTAGAAAATGTTGGTGCACTAAATATTTAATGGATCTTGTAGGTAACGAGCACATCTCAAGTCTGGTTTCCTTGAGACTGAAGAACCTGGGCTCCAACAAGCACTTTTCTCTGTCAGGTGTCCTGTAGGGGGAGCAGATTAGCCGCTAACCATCGGACCTTGGCCTTATGGCACCAGATCATGGTCAGGCCTCCAGACACAGTCCTAAGTCCACAGTCCTAAGTCCTCTTTGCCTGATGTTGAATTTTAACTCTTAACCATGAATAGACCAGGCTTTAATAATGATTGGCTCATTGTATGAATTGGAGACTGATGACCAGGGAAGTCTTGACCCGTCAGACTGGGATTGTCCAAAGCAGGAAGTTACGTTAAGAGTAGTTTTGTTGTTGATCATCACCCCTCAAATTTAAACAGAAATATAATCTTGGTTGTACCTGAGGGTTCAGTCTCTGGGTCGTCTCTGCCAAGTTTCCCTCCCAAACAGAATCTTGAGTCCTGATAAGGTCCAACTTTGCATTTCGATTCCGGTCCCGTGGGGAGGCCTCCCAGCAGGGGATCTTATCCCACCCCTGTAAATCGTTGTCGCTGATGTAGCTGGACCCACGTCATGATACCAGGACAGACAAGTCAACCATCTGACTGTGCTTCATCAGGAACAAACATCACCTGCATCATCAAACTGGATACAGCCCAGTTTTTGTTCCAACAGCTTCTGGTGAATTCAGCAGGGAAAGGAAACAATCAGGTTGGACTGGTTTGATTGGAAATGTCTTAAAGTTCAGATTGTAATACTAGAAACTAATACTACAGCATTACTACAGTGATACTATGGTGTCTGGTGCTCCGTCTGTCGTCGGCCACACGAGTCAGTCGACGTTCGTTCTTCATAACACACACACACACACACACACACACACACACATAGTGTCCACCTGAGCCATGACCTCTGACCCCGCACAGTCCACAGCCTTTACTGCTCACTGACGCTGCGTTGGGTCCAGTCCAGCAGCAGCTGGTGCTGTGCTGGTTGGACTGTGGACTGTTTGGTAGGACAACACTTCCAACTCTAGGTGGATCTCAGTGTCCCAGCTGCTGCAGGCTCTTTCCTGTGTTGCAGTACCTGATCAGGGGTGGAACCTGATCCTGTAGTTACCAATCAGCTTCCTGGAGCTGAAAGAGAAAGTGTGAGGAGCTGAGGAAGGGCAGTGGCAGCTGCTGTCAACACGTCCTGAAGCTGTTTTTGAAGCTGAACTCGGTTTAGGAAGAAGCAGCTTTACGGGGACTTTGTGTTTGTTGGAGCCTTTAGTGAAGATGAAGATGTTGGTGGTGTTTGGGATCCTGGTGCACGGTAAGACCACCTTCCTCCCTCTGATCTGATTCACCAACACTTCAGCTCTTTGCTGTTTCATCCTCAGTGTAACTGCACCATGATGGTGGTTTTTCATGCCCTGAGTCTGATCCACAGCCAAAGGACTGAGAAGAAAAGGGACCAAACAGTGACCAGTCCCCAGATCACTGCAGGTCATGGAAGAACTATATCTGCTTTATTGACTGATGAGATGTGAACACACTGACTGGAATTAGTTGGTTCTGAACTTGTCCAGTGGGTCAAAAAGAGCAAATCTACAGTAAATCAGTGACCAACAGGAAACAGAACCAACAGCACAAATCTGGACCCACAGTAAATCAAAGAAATCCAACAGGACCAACCTGTGAAGCTGAAGCTCTAAAGGAAAAAGACAAACAATATCAATGAAATTCCTTCTTAATAAACACTGAACATGAGACCAAATGTCATGAAACTTCACTTGGTAACTGGTAGTTTCACACAGTGTTTGTGTCTAATGTGAACCAGGGAACCAGATCAGACCGGTCTGAGTTTCTGAGGAAGGAAAAAGTCAGTAACAAACCTGCCCTGCAAGTCCAGTCCAGTGTCTACATACCTGTGGTAGGCAGGTACCACAGGTATGTCCTCACAGTTTCCCAGCATGCCTTTGGTGTAGAGGTATATGAGTGGGCGGAGTCAGTCCTGCTGCCCTGTCAGAGCTCTTCTGTATCTCAGAGTCCCACAGTGGTGTGGAGCCGCTACGACCTCATACCTTCAACTGTCCACCAGCGCAGCGAGGAATGTGACAGACTCAAAGACCAAAACCAGCGTTACAGAGACCGAACGTCGATGAAAACTGACGCTCTGATCACTGGAGACCTGAGCCTCACTCTGAGAAAACCCCGCCTCTCTGACAGCGGCAACTACACCTGCACCATCACAGCGTTTGGAAATGAACAAAGACTGGCAGATGTGGAGCTGCAGGTCAAAGGTCAGCGCTAACACCTGCTGTAGGTACAGGTCAGAGGTCAGAGGTCATGTTGTTCTTTATGTTTCTGTTCTTCACAGAAGTTCCACCCTGGGCCAAAGGTC